>NW_028282896.1:0-30009 GCF_059751285.1 Brachycentrus maculatus | reverse complement strand
TAGCTATTTTATTGAGCACTTTATATCAATATATAATCAAATATATGATTATCAAGACAGGCGCCGTGGCGTAGTTGGGTAGACTCTCGACTGCGAATCTGGCGTTGCGGGTTCGATTCCCACCAATGGTAAAATAAATTCAAGCAAGATTTATTTTCAATTGATCTGGGTGTTTGTGATGTATTTTGTACATTTACCTTCCATATCCTTACTATCCTACCTGCAGACAAGCCTCTAAAAATAGAGGCTTTGCGGGTTATTCCTTTAAAAAAAATAACAAAGACAATGAAGAAAATGAATGTCTGGGCATTTAAAGGACTTGCTACTTGTTGGCTGGTTTAAGTGATGACTTTTTGCACTGTGTACCTTTTACCATTCTACCCATGATTGGCATAACTACTGAAAATTTTTATGTAAAATATTTTGCGAAGCATCTTTCTTACAAATATCTCATAAAGCTTTATGATAATAAAAACTTAAATTACTCACCGTGGATCTTTTCATTCAAAAGCTTCGTATAAATACTCCATATAAAAAATTCTCAAACAAAAGATTTTTTCAATTAAAGCATCAATAACCCTTAATAAAATTTCCTTGCCAATTTCATACTATTTATTATTTATTATTTATAATTTATCATTATCATATCAGACATTAGTAAAGTTAAGGTTAAGAAATTTGTGTTGAGATGGTTTGGGCATATGAATCTAATGAGTGAAGAAAAAATAGTAAAACAGATGTAGTTGGAAATATAAGCAGAGGAAAACCGAAGAAAATTTGACATGAACAAATATTTCAAATACTTGAAAGTGTCAGGTCGTGTATTGGAATAATCGGCGGGTATGTATGAGGAGATGCATGCATATGGAAGAGACAAAGATTTTGCAATGACAGGAGTGGTATGGCGTTCTATTCTCTCTGCCTACCCCCGTAATTTTTGTATGAAATATTGCGTTGTAATTTAAGATTTTTTTATTCTTCTTCTTCTTCTTGTAGGTCTTATGGCTTGTTTTTAAGAGGGATTAGCCTCCTGCGATGTCGATTCCCAGCTATCGATTTGAAAAAGTAATATTTTTAAATACCAAATAATTTAATACACAGCTGATCTTAAACAAGTTATAAATAAAGCGTGTGGATATGCTAATACAATATATCAATAATAAAATTACATTTATTTATAGGCATATTACAGGAATTCCATAAAATTCTCGATCTGGTAAAAAAAATCCTCGTTTATTAGGCATTCTTTTATTAGAAAATTAAAAAAAAAAAGAGTTTTACATAATATAGTATTATTTTATATGATATCGCCCGCTTAAAGGATGAACACACTTAAATTGTTGGGTAATATATCCAAAATTAAACGCGGTTATAGGATAGAATTCTACTATTTACACATATATGATAATATGTGACGCGTTTCGTCGTATTAAGACATTTTCAAACACTCCAATGAAGACATTATCAAACACTAAATCCAATAACCGTGTTTCATTTTGGATTTTATTACCCAACAATTCAATATGGAATTCTACCAACTGTCTGCGGTTACAATAAAGAACACACTTAGTCAATATAAGTTTGACGTCGCCCACCTTATCAAGCTGATATACCCTGGGAATATTAGAAGGAGGGGTAGGGAGATGAAAGAAAATTCTGCACAAAAAATATACTTAAATTAATTTAATTAAAAATATAATAATTATGCGAAAGCGACTTTAACTTAAACTAATCTTATCTGCTATCTTAAATTAGCTTAAAATTAATTAATCCTATCTTAAATTAAACTTATTCTAACCTTTGGTGGAAAAGATGCGCCATGATGCTGGGGTGGCCGTGATCCTTTGTGAAAAAACTGCGCCGTTGGATGCTGGGATGAGGTTCTTCTTATGACGGGCCGCCGTGCGATGATTCTAGCTTCTTATCTTCTTCTTCTCCTAGTAGAGCTTCAGCTCTTAATTTGAGGCTTATGACCCGGCGTGGGTCTGCTTTTGATACTCCGGATGAGTAACTCCCTTTTTTTCTATCTTCTCTCTCCCTGCGTAGAGCTCCCGCTCTTCTCCTCACTTAAGTCTTAAAACCTGGTGTAGGTATGCTCCTTCTAACTGATTTCTCCCGACTGCTCGATCCCCCTGATCTCTCCCGACTGCTCCTTCCAACTCCTCGATCCCACTGATTTCCCGAAAATAGTGCTCCTTCCAACTGACTATTTCTCCCGACTGACTATTCCGACCAGTCCGACTGGTCGGTCTTCTCTGATCTGATGGATCCCTTCTAACTGATCCTTTCAATTGTTGGCTTCCAAGTCACTATTCCGACCAACTCTTTTCCGACCAACTGCCGGCTTCCAAGTCCGGCTTCCAAGTCCCCGACTTCCAAGTCCCGGCTTCCAAGTCATCGATCCCACTGATTTCTTCCCGTTATATTCGGTTTCTCTCCTTGAAGATCACGCCCTCGAAACCATTTTTCATTAGCTGACGGTGCGCTTGTATCCACCCCCAAAATTTTCAACGTCTAGACATTTCAATTAGCAATAATTTTATTTGCGCTATATAATAATAAAGAACCATCGGCAAATCTTTAATCCCTTTACAGGCCAGCGGGTTGGCGACAGTTTTTTTATGATTCAAACCTTTTAAATACATTTTAGTTTTACGACAGGTAAATTATAAAAGGTCGGAGCCATGAAAAATATTTGCGCGCACAGAAAAAAAATTTACCTAAGACTAATTAAATTAAACGATTGATAATTGATTATTTTTGCCAGGCTAGAGGAGAAACGTGGTTTCACCACGTCAAGTTAAATATTGTAATAGACGCTTAATGTTAAAATAAATTGTGTTTAAGAAATTACCTTTTGTATATTCATTGGTTGTGTCTATAAAATTTACATAAGAATTTAGATTACACTTAATTTTTTCTTCTCGAAAATACAACTTTTTGAACTTGAATCCGCCTTATCAATTATCTAGATTTTAACAAAATTTATAATTCAATTGATTTCAGAATTATCTCAGGTTGCGAACATAATTTATTCCTTAAAACTATGCACATCATTGAACGTGCTGTTTAGGTATTTATAAATGCAGGAAAACCGCGATATAATGGACTAATTGTGGGGGAGGTGTCCGCTTAAGCCTAAATAAAGTCCGTTTAAAAAAAAAGTTATACACACATATATATATATATATATATATATATATATATATATATATATATATATATATATATATATACACATACATATATAATTTTGGTTGAATCCTATAACTAAACATATATTGCAATAAAATAAATTATTTATCAAAATACTCAAAGGTATTTCATTATCAATGATATCATCGTACGTCTAGATTTATGTAATAAATTGTTAGAGATTCTCTACTCCAGATAAAGACATTTTTTCCAGATAAAGACTAATGAATACTCAAATAAAATGGTTTCATTGTCAAGGTCAGCAATATCAGCCACTAAGAAACATTCAAAGAGACATTTAAACGTGTCATTTCAGAATGATAAAACAATTTAATTCCATGGATACTATTTTTTGTGAAAATGTAATCAAAAGGTAATTAATATGTTTTTTTCTTACATTATTGAATTCATTTGTCTGCCTCTATACTAAAGTGATAAGCGGCTACACTATGTAGGCGGTCCCGGGTTCGATTCCCAAGAGTGTTAAAATAAATAGTAGTGATTTTTCAATCCAATATTTATTATTTATTCTGACCCTGGACTGGTACTTAAAACGGAAGGCTGATTACCTTTTCTCCGTGTATTGAACTATCAAGATAACACTACTTCTATACGATGCAGTGCCCTATGCACCATTAGGTATACGAATAAAGGTTGGAATATAATAGAAAATCATAAGTAATCTACATAGTGAATGTCGACATCATTTGTCATATTTGAAATTGATTTTTTCACTGATTTTTTTTACAATCGCAAGTAATTGATTTTTGCCGTGTATTTTATCTCACCCTGTCTTCGTATCAAGTCAACGCCTTATCGATTTGATATGATTCCCTATGCACCAATTCGTTGCGAATAGTGGCCGGTAGTAGTAACAGTATTTAACCTCTAAGCCGAAGCCAACATTTCTTCTCCTTCTTCTGTACGTGTCAAGTCAGGTATCCCTGAAATGGACTATCACTTGAGAATAATTGTAGAGGTTCTCACCAAAAGAAAAAGATCCTTTGAATACAAATCTGTTCCGTTTACTGTATTCTATCAAAATCTTAATTAAAGTTGCGACAAAATGTTACCAATGCTGTGTTATTATTATTTTTATTATTATTTATTAATTGAACGGCTAAAGCCTTTAACATAAAACATAAATACAATATCTAATATAAAAAATAAACTAATGAATACAACTATTGAATATAGAGAAACAAAAAGTCTTATAACAAATAGTCTTAAAACAAAAAATAATAATAAAATAGTAAGCACTGGTAAAAAATACACGTCTCCTTCACACACTATCACCGAGCAGAAAGAGAGAGTGAAACACAACGTTTAAATTTACCCATTATAACATGGAGAAGAAATGCTGAGAAAGTACAGATTTCAAGGTGGATAACAATATATTAAATAAATCTATACTTTCAAAAGCATTGACTAACATTAACATTTCATATTATTTTTGACATCTCATCAAAGATGAAGAAGAATATGGAAGTCTGGGCATTTACGGGGCTGACGACCGTCATAGGCTGGTTTAAGTGATCACTTTACACACGTGTAACATTCACCAATTCTACCCATTATTGACAACCACACTACTCAAATTCTTGGAAGTTCTGTATACCTATATGAACCAATGTAGAAACTTTGTTCTTGAATCAATAGAACTTCACTAGAGACATCTATTGGTGAGATGTATTTGGACACACTCAATATATTGTAAATAAATTGTCTGGTTAAATTATAAGCTTAAATAATAAAAATGAAAATGGTATTTTCTGGCGTTTCTCATGTGTGTGATTATAATCCAGGATTCGGATCTCACATACTAATATAAGAGTTTCTGCTTAATAAAAAGCTTCTTTACATCTCACCAATAGATGTCTCTAGTGAAGTTCTATTGATTCAAGAACAAAGTTTCAGACTTCCATATTCTTCTTCATCTTTGATGAGATGTCAAAAATAATATGAAAATAACTCCTGTAATTGGAGATAATCCAGATTTTGTGAACAAGTATTTGGACACACTCAAAATGTTGTCAACATTTCATATTGTTAAACCAATATGAAATCATTAAATCGCACCAAAACGTAACAATTTTACAAGTTAGAATTCCTGATTATTTAAAATCGTTTACAATGGAAATGTAACATTTCGGTGAAGACCTCCACAGTTGTCCTTGTCTTGGGCAGCTCAAAACAGCGTCTCGATGGTCCTGATCCGTTTAATCTCGTATATTCCGTTCAACATTCCTAGCAGCAACAATTCGTCACTCGGCCACTAGTTCGATGGCCATTTCCCAAGCATTTTATTATGTTATTTATTACCACTGTTTAAACGTTTCAGGAATTCATAATTCATGTATTGTAAATTCTAGTTTACAAACGACAACCGTTATTTTTCAATTCAGTGTTAAATATTTTAATGGTGCTTTAGCATATTATATTGCGTTTTTCACGGGTAAAAGCAATGAATTATCGATAAAGACGGTGAATTTCTTATGTTACGCAATCCGGTTTTGTTTTTTAAAAAAATATATAGGTAGATTTTCCATTGATTTATTTTCACTGTGAAATAAACAACATTACGTTTTTTTACTAATATTTAAAGCGATAGAAATTTATCACTTTTATAATAAGGTAAAAATTTCTATCTCGCTTTAAATATTAGTAAAAAACATTACATATCCCTGTTTTACACCTTTAGAAGTGCCATAATTTTATTTATTGTTTCAGCATATACTTTGTGGTAAGACATAATGATATTATAAAAGAAAACACTTGTTTTTTACCACTTGAGTAAAAAAACGTGGTAAAATTCTTTAAAAGTGCCATAATTGATACAATTTATTATATATATCATATATAATCAATTTGATCAATTATGGCATTACTAAAGGTGTAAAACAGGGATGTGTAATGTCACCATGATTGTTTAATGTTACAATGGATAATTGCATAAAAGAACTCAAAGCTTTAAATATTGAAGCTAGAATAAACAATCTGGCTTTTGCCTTTTGTATACTCTAATAATCCAGTGCTTCAAATCAAGAAAGTTGTGTTGAGATAGTTTGGAGATGTGGAATGAATGAATGAAGAAAGAACGGCAAAATAAATTCATGAAGCTAATGTTGTTAAAAATAGAAGCAGAAGAAACCGAGGAAAACTTTCTATGCTGAAGTACTTCAAATACTTCAAAGTGTACCTGTCAGGAGTCGGAATATGTATGAGACAGAGGCGTGCATTCCTTGTATCCAAAAAAGCAGTGCCTACCCTGGATTACTCGCGTTCCATATAGAAACACATCAGTGCCTACTTTGCCTAATTCTCACCTAACCCTACTGCCTACCTTGATTAAAAACCTATGGAAGCCACTAGTATGAGGAGATGCGTGCATTTGGAAGAGGCGAAGAATGTTTGCAAAGACAGAATAGCATGGTGTTCTATTTTCTATGTTTTTGTTTTTTGTCACTGATAGTTGGTTAGTTAGTTTTGTAGTTATATTCCTGAAACATAAAAAAGTGATAGTGGAATGCTCGAGAAACGTATTACTTAATATGTATTTGTACAAAACTTGTGTTTAACTAACTATGTGTATTATAACAGAATACATAAAATTTTATGGCATAATGTGTATTTTACTTTGCAAAAATAACAGCGATAAAAAAACTTCTGCCAATACCAGTTTCAAGATAAAATCCAGGTTATAAAAGGCGGTAGCAAATACAGATATAATAATAATACAAGTACAACTCATAAAAAAATATACATGAGAATACAAAAAGAAAATCTAGGGGTCTCATGAAATATTTCAGTTGTATTTACAAAATCATTTTTAAACTGTACACATATCGTAGTCGTACAGGAGAAAGTGACCAACTACCAAAACGTAAAATGTTCAGGAGGGCCATTTAAGTCACTTTTGCTTGGCAAGAAAATAAACACTAATGCAGTTAGTCATTTTTAACTAGTCAATATATTATACTTCCAAGTTTAAAATCAAATAGTCAATGATCACGTTTTTGTAAAACAATGCACTTGGTCACTTTCTCCTGTATGACTATGATATATATATATATATATATATATATATATATATATATATATATATATATATATATATATATATATATATATATATATATATATATATATATATATATATATATATATATATATATATATATACATATATATATATATATATATTATATATATATATATATATATATATATATATATATATATATATATATATATATATATATATATATATATATATATATATATATGTATATATATATGTATATATATATATATATATATATATATATATATATATATATATATATATATATATATATATATATATATATATATATATATATATATATATATATATATATATATATATATATATATATATATATATATATATATATATATATATGTGTATATATATATATATATATATATATATATATATATATATATATATATATGTGTATATATATATATATATATATATATATATATATATATATATATATATATATATATATATATATATATATATATATACATTTGCAATGCTATCATTATGTATTGTTCTCTAACCTGATAATACCTCGTCACGTTTTGGTTATTTAGTCTGATAAATTCAGATAAAATTGTTGTTTTTAATTTTCATACATGACAACGAATAACTAAAAATACACTTATCATTTTTTTATTCAAAATTAATGATAAACCTTCAATGACACTTATTTTGCGACGCAGTTGAGTACGTGCCTGAATACTGAACTAGAATATGAAAGAGATATTGAAATTTTATTTAAAAAAATATAGTTTTATTTTTATTTTAATAGGAGTTCTTCATTTGCCCATTATCATTTTTTTTAATATTGTTGACCATTAAATGCGTTTTTTATAAAGAGGAAAAAGTAAATTCAAGAACGTATTTAAAAAATAACAGTCAGAGAAAAAACTCGTGTAAAAATAAGATCCAGAACTAAAATATTCATGGAACAGCTTGACCAATATGAATATGTATTTATCCAGTTTTTTTAAATATAAAATTCAGTATTATTTTAATCAATTTCTCTCTAATTTTTAGTTGAACGTAATGGTACATAAATTTATACACTGGAATTTAGAAAAAAAGACTCAGATTGTTCGATATTATGGCATAGTGAAAATCGTAGAACTATTTAGAAATCGAGAAAAAATTACAATCTTTGGAAAGAGTCATTCATCCGAACCCTTACCCGTATCCAAATGGTGCATAGGACACTGCATCATATAAACGCAGTGTTATCTTGATCGCTAACACACGAAGGAAAGGTGATCAGCCCTCCGCTTCAGGTACCAGTCCAGGGTAATATTGAATAAATATTATAGTGAAAAAATCAACTCACATATAATGACACATAAATAACATATAATGTGAGTAAAAATAAAATATTTGAGTAATTAACCTTACCTAACTCAACAGAAAACATTGATTTCATTAATTGATTCGGTAGTTACTTTGTGGTAAAATCTATCCATATTTTAATTAATGTTTTACTTAGTAAATACTACCACTTCTTAAAATCTACTGTGACACGTGTTTTGATGCATTTTGCATCATTTTCAAACACAGCATGTGAAGCCAATTCTAAATTTTATAGTTGGGTCCTTGGGACGTTGAAGGTTGAAAATAAAAGTTAAATAAATAAATAAAAATAAGAAACAGCTCCTAACCGCTCGACCTTCAACGTTGATGTTAGAAGAAAATATTGATGTTAATACGGTCTGATTTACAGAAATTACTACTCTGGGGAAGAAATACTTTTTAAAACGACGCAATAAGTAGTTGATAAAATAAAAGCAATATTTAAAATAATTGATTGTGATATTTATTTTTATATTCCACCTTGACATTCAACCATTCAGTAACGTTATCATATTAGTTGACAAAAATTATATAAATAGATCACGAAACGGATTGGGCAAAATATTTATGGCAAAAATAAGGCGTTCTTTCAAGAAATATCTGCGATATTTCATATTAATGTTCAGTGTATGTACCTTATTATCATTAAGTTAGATGTTACACATTAATTTATTCACAATCTGATGCTTTTCCCCGCACTTATCCGATCGATTTAAACCACAAGAACAACAATAAAACAAATTAATGGTGTACTTATACTCATAAAATAAAGCAGTTACTGTGAAGTTCATTCATATTTTATCAAGCAAAAAAAATCAACAGAAATTAATTTTAAATTCGTCCGAAGAATTTCAAAAGCAATGACAATTTTTATAATAATTAATCCCTCTTAAAAACAGGCCACAAGGCTAACACCAAGAAGAAGAAGAAGAAGAAGATTCACATCACTGGAATAAAGATCTTGATTCGGATTTTTTTTAAATTTCCATTAATTGATTCGGTAGTCACTTTTTGGTAATATCTAGCCATTTTTAATTTACGTTTGACTAGGTAAATAGCAGTTTTTCTTGAAATCTATTGTGACACGTGTTTCAATGCATTCCGCGTCATTTTTAAACACCGTAAAAACTGATTTTTATGTCGATTTGCAGCAGTATATAAACCCAAATTATATTCAATGTCATATTCATATTCATAGATTCATTGTTTTGAATAAATGTTTATAATAAGTATAAAGATACAACATTTTGAGTGTGTTCAAATACTTGTTCATAAAATCTGGATTCTCTCCAATTACAGGAGTTATTTTAATATTATTTTTGGACATCTCATCAAAGATGAAGAAGAATATGGAAGTCTGGGCATTTACGGGGCTGACGACCGTCATAGGCTGGTTTAAGTGATCACTTTACACATGTGTAACATTCACCAATTCTACCCATTATTGACAACCACACTACTCAAATTCTTGGATGTTTTGTATATATGAACCAATTTAGAAACTTTGTTCTTATTCCTTACATCTCACCAATAGATGTCTCTAATGAAGTTCTAGTGATTCAAGAACAAGGTTTCTAAATTGGTTCATATATACAGAACTTCCAAGAATTTGAGTAGTGTGGTTGTCAATAATGGGTAGAACTGGTGAATGCTACACGTGTGTTAAGTGATCACTTAAACCAGCCTATGACGGTCGTCAGCCCCGTAAATGCCCAGACTTCCATATTCTTCTTCATCTTTGATGAGATGTCAAAAAATAAGTATAAAGATGTTCTTATTCCTATTTTATTTAGAATCTAATATTATTATGTAAATAATTTTTAAGTTTTGAAATTTTTGATAAAGGTAGTGTTATCTCAGGATCACGATCAATCGTTAAAACATGAAGGAAAGGTGATCAACCAGAGTACCATACCAGTCCAGAGTAACATTGAACAAATATCACAGTGAAAAAATCACTTACAATTGAGCCCCACCCCTAGGAATCGAACCCGGGACCTCCAGTACGGTAGCCAAACGTGCTGACCAATTACAATAGGGAGGCTGGTGAAATTGGTCATGGTAATTGTATTAATATAAGTGATTTTTTCACTCTAATATGAATTCAATATCACCCTCGACTGGTACCTGAAGCGGAGGGCTGATCACCTTTCCATCACCTGTTAACAATTAAGATAACACTGCGTTTATATGATACAGTGCCTTATGCACCATTGGGGTGCGGATAAGGGTTTTAAGAAAAAAAATTGGTAGATCCAATGGACAAATCTGTTAATAGTCTGTTTTTAAATATAAAGATTAGCCGGGTTTAACGAAAATTAGTTATTATTAGGCCTTAATGGCCCACACTGCCGATTTTCTAAATCCGCCTCTGAACCAACTAAACAAAAAAGTGTTTCTATATCATCAAAAGAAACACTTTTTTGTAGTTAAATTTTCTAGTCGTGCTTTTACTTTAAACTTGAAAATTGGTATGCCATATTAAATGCTCGCTCAAAATTAGTGTAAAAAAACTGTTAACATTTTTGGTTGTATTTTTTGTAATACAGTATAATAATTTGTACTGTAGTACTTCGTTTTTTTTTTTTTCATATGTTGTAGGAATATTTCAAACAGTAAAATGCTGAAATTTTTAAAGCAAAAGATTAAAAAACCTGTTAACTTAACTACGCGCAGTAAATTCAATATGGGAATACTTGAAGACTAGACGTGAATGATCTAAGATTTATGTGAAACTATTGACTACGTACGTGACGACAGCCACGTCACATCTCCGACAATTTTCAAGTTTTTTTTTCTTCCTCACAACAGTATATATCAGGGGTCGGCAACCTCTTGGACCAAGTGAGCCAAACGTGAATAAAAAAACGGTTTGGAAATTTTTGGGTGGCCAATTTTTAATTTACTATTATTTAATTGAATGTTGAAAGGAACCTACAAGTATTTTTTAGGTAACAGATTGTTAATCAGAGATACTTTTTGCTCAAATTTATACATCTAGTATATATATATTATGTATGAATCAACGCAAACAATTGTGATTGAACGCCTTTTTTATTAAAATAAATAGTTTTTTTCGAATATCTCTGTTACTCAAAAAATGTTTTAAGGTATTTACCATTTAACATTCAATGATTTATGTATTTTACTTTGGATTTAATTTATTAACTAAAGAAGACAGCATAAAACTTAAGAAGATTTTTTTATAATTTCTTTTGTGCACGGAATAATTTAAAGTATAACAATCAAAATTTTTGTAAAAATAGTCATTTTGAATTTGAGTCACATGTAGCTCGCGAGCCACACGTTGCCGATCCCTGGCATATACCATAATAATGACTTAACAAACTTATATAACTAGTTTTTAGAGATTTCATTGCAATAAAGTGAATTGAATAAACAGAACCGTTTCCCATTATACAAAACTTTAGAGCGATTTTACTGGTAAAGTTGGTTTTTAAAACAGGTTTGAGAATTTTGGTAAAATTAAATAAGTCTTCTCTTTGGGATAATTTATTTAGAGAATAAAATAATGTCATATTCGTCCAATGCCATTTCATTTAATATACTTATAATATTTTATATTTTTATCAAGTTAATTTATTGACCAAAAAAAAATATATTTTTCAAATGTAGTAGGTTAAATTAAAAATGCTAAGTTGATACTGTAAAGTACGTAGCTAGTATTTTTAAAAACGATAATCGTAAAGTGCCGTTGAAAATTGTATTTGATTTTTTATATCATGGTTTTATATTTTGAAATTGTCTTTTGGTGGTGATTTTCCAGTGAAATATGGATGAATTAAATGAATGCATTTGGGCGCAGTTCGCGCTGTTGCAGCTGCCCAAGACGAGAAGGTTTTAGTGCATAATGAAGCGTGATATTTATTATCTCGTTGCATGAATGTCTGGCACCACTATTTCGGGTTACGAAAACAAAATATTAAGTATATATACATATTTAGTTTGTATTTTATCTCTGCAGTAACGAATCATTGCATTGTAAATTATTATTACTTAGAAAATCTTTTAGCTCTCTCAATTTGAGATGACACATCTATCGTTTTTTATGCGAAAGCAGATGGTTGTCTGAGAATCCTAGGGCTTACGACTTGGCATTTGGCTGGCTTTATATATAAATATATATATATTTATATATATATATATATATATATATATATATATATATATATATATATATATATATATATATATATATATATATATATATATATATATATATATATATATATATATATATATATATATATATATATATATATATATATATATATATATATATATATATATATATATATATATATATATATATATATATATATATATATATATATATATATAGTGTGTAATGGTATACTATATGTAGTGTAATGGTCAGCACGCTCAGCTACCGTTCTGGATGTCCCGGGTTTGATTCCCAGGGGGGGTCTAATTAATATAAGTGATTTTTTCACTGTAATATTTATTCAATATCACCCTGGACTGGTACCTGAAGCGGAGCCTTTCCTTCATGTGTACACGATCAAGATAACACTGTGTTTACATGAAGCAATGCCCTATGTACCATTGTGGTTCGGATAAGGGTTCTATATTTTATTTATTATATTTCACATATATTGGATTTGACCCGAAAAGGAATGTTAATTGATATCTTTATAATGTATTTTTTTTTGTGTTTTCTCTCCAGTTGAGAGTTATATTACATTTTTAAGTATATGAACACACATAAAATGCCATGAATAAAATAAGTGGTCAAAGTATTAACTGCATATAAATTCAAAATCAGGTTTTCAGGCGTTTCCCAGTATGTAAAATAATCCGGGTTCGAATCTTGCATTCACATAAAAGGCTCACTGCCATATAAACGCTTTCTAAATCCAATTATAAATGGCTGTTGTGAACTCATACATGAGTAATTAAAAAATAATCAGTAATTTGGTTGTCAATCATGAGTAGAATGGTGAATGTTACACTTGTATAAAGTGATCACTTAACCAGCCTATGACATCTCTGAAAATATCCAGCCTTCCATATTATTTTTCAAGTTGAGATGTCAAAAATGTAAAAGCTTGTCAAACTTAACGTTTTAACATTTTTGTCAAAAATCTAGTTTAAACATTAATTCCATGTCATGTGTTCTTCTTTAATTTTACTCACTTTAATTACAATTTAAAAAATACTGCATGTGTACAAATATAAAATAGAGGTCTTTATTTAATTTCCGTGTCGGTCTCTTGAGGTGATCGAATCGAGCCCCAGATGAATTATACCCAACGAAAAAAAACCGAGCCCTCAACCTTGAACTGTGTATGACTTCCAAATATAAATGTAATGAATATGTAAATTTACCACCGGGCAAATATTTTTTGCATTCCCTCGTGTATTACCCACCAAATCGCCGCTGCATGTAATGAATATAAAAATAAACGTAAATTAACTATAGTAAATTATTAACAAAACGAATATCCGTTTGAACCTGCAAAAAAATGTAACTTATGTGAATATATGGATAAGGAGATGTTTTCTGTAACAATAGATAAAATTTATAAGAAAAGATACGATAAATATGTCTGTGGCTTTCACAAAAAAATTATAATTGATTTATTTTGTATAAACATTTGCACAGATCATGAGTTTGGATGAAATTATCCGCCTCCGTAGTGTAATGGTCAGCACGCTCGGCTACCGTTCTGGAGGTCCCGGGTTCGATTCCCAAGGGGGGTAAAATAAATATAAGTGATTTTTTCACAGTCATATTTATTCAATATTACCCTGGACTGGTACCTGAAGCGGAGGGCTGATCACCTTTCCTTCATGTGTAAACGATCAAGATAACACTGCGTTTATATGACACAGTGCCCTATGCACCATTGGGGTGCGGATAAGAGTTTTATTATTATTATTATGATGATGTCATTATGGATGATTTTATTTCAAATATATTGTTTCTTAAAAATATATAGATTTAATTTTAAAAAAGTCTTAAAATCGATTTCGAAATTAACAGCTTTTAACCCTCTATAAGTCTGAACTCTGGAAAACAGGATATTTTAATATCTGTATATTTTCCGAGATATAATTAAAAACCACGTGTTCAACCAATGGTAGAAGGATAATATTTTATTTTATTTAAGTTTTACTTGGTAAATACCACTCTTTCTTAAAATCAATAGTGACACATGTTTCGATGCATTTCTTATAATTTTCAAACACATCATTGGTGTTTAAGAATGACGCGGAATGCATCAAAACACGTGTCACGATAGATTTAAAGAAGTAGTGGTATTCAACAAGTAAAACTTTAATTTAAAGTATAATCACCGTTGAGAAATTTTAGAAAAATGACGTTTCAAAAATTATTATGATAGTATTACTAATACAAAAAAATTACAACCCACTCTTTGTAGAACAAAAACCGTAAAAAAATCAACGATATAGATTAATTCTCTATAAATCAATATAAATATAAAATGCAATTTATATAATCATATATATATATATATGTATATATATATATATATATATATATATGTATATATATATATATATATATGTATATATATATATATATATATATATATATATATATATATATATATATATATATATATATATATATATATATATATATATATATATATATATATATATATATATATATATATATATATATATATATATATATATATATATATATATATTTATATATATATTCTTCTTCAAACTCTTATCCACACCCCGATAGTGCATAGGGCATTGCATCATATAAATGCAGTGTTATCTTGATCGTTAACACATGAATGAGAGGTGATTATTAGCCTTTCACTTCAGATACCTACCAGTCTAGGGTAATGTTGAATAAATATTAGAGTGAAAAATATCACCTATATTTATTTCACCCCCCCTCCTGCAACCGGACCCAGGACCTCCAGAACGGGATATATATATATATATATATATATATATATATATATATATATATATATATATATATATATATATATATATATATATATATATATATATATATTTAAAGCACTTTCGTCTACTGTTCCTGTATTAGTATAAAGTATTTTTGCTAAAAGTACTGTGAAATGCGAGATGGCTTCGTATTCACAAAACGCGATGCCGTAATCTCCAAAATGCAGTAATGCGGCTCTGTGTAAACCGACACTGAAACAGAATAATTTTCGAGGTCAAGTTCACGCTTAATATCATACAACCGGAGTCTTTTACGGCTGAAAATAAATAAAACGGTTGCTGCGGATGTGCGGAGGTCTCAGTTCGCTCTGGTTCCCCGCAGCGAGAGGAGCAATTCGCGCGCGAAGTCGCATACTGGACCGCCACCCACGGCATTCGGTCTAATATTCGACAAGTTAAGTGAAACCAAGTGCCGTCGTCAAATATCATCGATTGACTTCACCGGCACCTGCTCGCTTAGGGACACCTTACCTTGAATATTGGCGGAGCTGCGAATTGCACTTTCGCGCGCTTATTGCAAGGTATGTAAAAGTACTTGACCGTACCTACGTAAAAAAAAACTATCTTAATACGTAAGTGATTCCCTCATTATTTAAGCCTTTTTTTAATTCAATCATTTTTGTCTTCTCCCAGAAGCATTCCTATACCCTATAGTTCTCATTTTAATGCAAATTCTATATTTTTCATTTTAAAATTACTACTTAAAAAGGTCTCCTATCTGTAGTACGTTAGTTATTCCTACATAATTTGTTTTTTTTTTTAATTATTTTTAAATTATTAATTTTCTGCTCTCCCAAAAGTTTTTCCATTATTTATATTTCTCATTTTAATGGTAGTTAGTACGTTAGTTATTCTTACATAATTTGTTTATTTTATATTTTTTATTTAATAATTTTCTCCTCTCCCAGCTTTTGCTTTCCTTTAACTTATATTTCTCATTTTAATGGTAGTTATATTTTCATTTTCATGCAAGTTATATTTTACATTTTAATGTAAGTGTTAATACTCATTATAAACGCATTAAAAAAAATCAAACTTTCTTAATTCCCACACAATTTGGGTTTTTGCTAATTAAATATTTTTTCTCCTCTCCAAAAGTTTTTGTTTACCTTCCCTTTGAAGACTTTTTTGCAAGTTATTTTTCTCATTGTAAAAATACTTAACCGTACCAAAGTAAAAAATCCAACTGTCTTAGTACGTAAGTTATTCCTACATAATTTTATCTTTTTCAAATTAAATAATTTTTCTCCCTTTCCCAAAAGTTTTCCTTTACCTCTATTTTAATTATTTATTTATTTAAACTTCATGTACAGAAAATAAATAAGTACATTGGCGGGTCTATTGCTAAAAAGCAATATTTTCCGACCAACCATATATTTCTTATTTTAATGCAAGTAATATTTCTCATATAAAATCAAATTATATTACTCATTGAAAAAGTACATACTTACGTAAAAAAATCCGACTACGTAAATTTTTCCCACATAATCTGGGCTTTTTTTGATTGAATATTTTTTCTCTCTCAAAAGCTTTCCTTAACCTTCCCTTTGAAAGCTGGTTGCAGCCTATATTTCTCATTTTAATGCTATTTTTTTGTTGATATATTTTAATTATTATTTTATTTCAATTTTATTATTTTGTGGACTTATTTTATATTTTTATTTACTGTCCGTTTTTATTTTTATTTTTAATATTTGCTTGCATACAATACTTTAAGAGTTTGCAATAGCAATTTACAGTTCGCTTATTAAAACTGACAGAAAAACGTGTCAGACACTCGGTTGATGTTGAAAAGGGTCTTCAGAATAAAAAATAATAAAAAAATAACATTCCTGAACATACTCTTTACTCATGAGTATTTGAATATTTTTTATACTTGTTGTAAAATGCAGACGTTAAAATATTTATCACCATATAAGTATTTAAAGCATAACACCATAACTTACATGCAATATAAAATTACACAAAATTTCTCAATTAAAATTCTGTAAAATAAATTAAATACCTCATAAACATATTAATTGAAAAACAAACACAAACTAAAAAAAATACCAAAAAATGAAACAAAAATCATATCACTCAAAAGCATAACAATAAACATTAAGTTTAAGTCCCTCTCCAAGCACAAGAGCTTA
This sequence comes from Brachycentrus maculatus, assembly GCF_059751285.1. Taxonomy (NCBI): domain Eukaryota; kingdom Metazoa; phylum Arthropoda; class Insecta; order Trichoptera; family Brachycentridae; genus Brachycentrus; species Brachycentrus maculatus. Next base: position 12,246 of record NW_028282896.1, on the reverse strand, counting down.
GTCTCTTTATTGGAAGCGTAAGGTCTAGGAAATTAATTTAATTATTTAAAAAAAATCGTTTTTAATGTAAATGTGATCGCTGAACTAATCTTCGATACTACTGAACCTTACTCGCACCCAATGGTGCATAGGGCACTGCATCATATTGACGTAATATTTATTCCATAGTTTATCATATGAAGGTATGTTAAAATGAGTAGTCCCACGCATCAGGTACTAGCCCAGGTATCTTATCTCTTTATATATCTTCTTACAGTAAACATAACATTTATTTTTTAATTCTTTCAGACTCTTCTCATTCTTCATACATTCAGGCATCTCATGATACATTTTCTAACCCTTATACATTAAACAATTTTGTGACTAGGTTTTAGTCTTATTTTATCCTTATTTCTAGTAATATGTTCATGAAATTTTGTTGTTTAACACTATTTCATCCTTAAAATATTTGTGTAATTTATCGTTAAAAAAATTATATAGAAGATCAGCATATTAAAATTTAGTATTTTTTTAAAAATAACTAGTTAAGTTTTTCTCTATTTTTTTCTATATTATTATATCTATTTTTCTTGAGTACTATTCTCATCGCTTTATTTTGTATAATTTCAATTTTTATTAAATTTCCTTCATTTGCCAAAAATAATATTTTTGAGAAATCTATATGTGGAATAATGATTGTTTTATAAATGAAAATGGAGAGGGAACCGCGTGTCCGAAATCCAAGAACGCTTATCTATTGCCGATATCTAAGAAAATAATTCCCGAAAAAAAAAATTATCAGGTTCTGCGTAAGCAAAAAAAGTTTATGTAATCATCAATAGCGCTAGTCAAAAACAAAGTTCAATGAAATGTAATCAAAATTAACCTAATTAGATTTCGTTCGCCTTGCAATAAACAATAATAAATAAGATGTGAAATAATAACAAACTGATATCAAGATACAATTGATGACGAACAATGTTATTCGCTAACATTATTTGCGTAGGCGAGCCTTTTTAAGGCGTTTTTATGTTATACATATATCAGCGACCATTCTCTATGAAAGCTCTTTTTTAGGATTAATTCATTTTTGTTAAAGTGTTTTTAATTGTTAATGATTTTTCGTTTCATTTTTGAGATTTTGAATATTTATTTTTTCCCTTAATTACATTACTAGATATGTACACATACACAAACACGCACACACACACACACACACACACACACACATACACAAACAGGCGCACGTGCACACACGCGCACACACATACACACACACACACATATGCACACACGCATATATATATATATATATATATATATATATATATATATATATATATATATATATATATATATATATACATACATATTCATTTTTCAAACCATGGTGCATAGAGCACTGCATTATAAATACTGTGTTATCTTGATCATTAACACATGAAGGAAAGATGATCGGCTCTCCGCTTCAGGAAACAGTCCAGGGTAATATTGAATAAATATTATTTTGAAAAAAAATATATAAGTATTTTACCCCCCCCCCTGGGAATCAAACCCGGGACTTTCAGTATGGTAGTCAAGCATCACACTATGGGGGGCGGACCTATATATGCACATGTATAAAACCCAAGTTTTCATACATGAAGAATAATGTTCAGATCTTGAAACCATTTCTTTCCTCGAATCAAAATAAACAAATAATCGGTCATTACGGCTTAGTCATTATTAATTAACTGAAAAAAAAATATATATATATATATATATATATATATATATATATATATATATATATATATATATATATATATATATATATATATTCATTTTCAAACCATGATGCATAGAGCACTGCATTATAAATACTGTGTTATCTTGATCATTAACACATGAAGGAAAGATGATGGGCTCTCCGCTTCAGGAAACAGTCCAGGGTAATATTGAATAAATATTATTTTGAAAAAAAATATATATGTATTTTACCCCCCCCCCCTGGGAATCAAACCCGGAACTTTCAGTATGGTAGTCAAGCATCACACTATGGGGGGCGGACCTATATATGCACATGTATAAAACCCAAGTTTTCATACATGAAGAATAATGTTCAGATCTTGAAAGCATTTCTTTCCTCGAATCAAAATAAACAAATAATCGGTCATTACGGCTTAGTCATTATTAATTAACTGAAAAAGGAGAATATATTTACAACATTTTGAGTGTGTCCAAATACTTTTTCACAAAATCCAGATTTTGTGAACAAGTATTTGGACACACTCAAAATGTTGTAAATAAATTGTCTGGTCAAATTATAAGCTTAATAATAAAAATGAAAATGGTATTTTCTGGCGATTCTCATGTGTGTGATTGAAATCCAGGATTTGGGCCTCACATACTAATATAAGAGTTTCTGCTTAATAAAGAGCTTCTTTACATCTCACCAATAGATGTCTCTAGTGAAGTTGTGATTCAAGAACAAGGTTTCTAAATTGGTTCATATATATAGAACTTTTAATAGAACGCGAGACATCAAAAAAATATTGTACAGATTGGAATTGGATTTAAAGTTACTTGTGATTTGCATACAACCCAAATTAGCATACTAATTAGCGCCGGGGTTGATGAACAAACCGCAAAACAATGTGCTAACCTTCCCTATCCCTACTATCCTAAATGCAGGCATTTCTCTACAAATAGAGGCTAGTTGGGTTATTCCTACTTTTTAAATATGCATTTGACAACTACATTACCTACTGAAATTTTGGAAAATTCCACATTTTTCAGTAACAATATAGAGCTTTTTTAAATAAGTTTCATATTAAATGTATTATTTTATTTACAACATTTTGAGTGTTTCCAAATACTATTTCACAAAATCTGGATTATCTCCAAATACAGGAGTTATTTGAATTTTTTTGACTACTCATCAAAGATGAAGAAGAACCTCACATACTAATACAAGAGTTTCTGCTTAATTAAAAGCTTCTTTACATCTCACCAATAGATGTCTCTAGTGAAGTTCTAGTGATTCAAGAACAAGGTTTCTAAATTGGTTCATGAATATAGAACTTCCAAGAATTAGAGTAGTGTGGTTGTCAACAATGGGTAGAGTTGGTGAATGTTACACGTGTGTAAAGTGATCACTTAAACCAGTCTATGACGGTCGTCAGCCCTGTAAATGCCCAGACTTCCATATTCTTCTTCATCTTTGATGAGATGTCAAAAAATAGTATGAAAAGGGAGTTTTTTTCTCTATTTATCATTACTTAAGTGATATAACATCGATAATTTATAATAATTATCAAAGTTAACACCGCAAAGTGATTTCCAAATAATGTGAATAAGTGTGAACTCTTTTTTGGTGTTGACGCGAAATAATTGATTGAAAGTAAATATCGTGAAAAATAATTCCCAGGAAATGAAAGAAATGTTTGAATAATATTGATTCTCGTTTCCATATTTTTTTTGTTGAATAAGGTGTAGGTACGTGTTAACGACTTCTACATATTTATGTTAATTTTTTATTAATTGTATTCTCAGTGGTTTTGACTATTTCTATTACGAAATTTGTGTGAAAATTATCATGAGTGTAAATATTGCTAGAATCTAGAATTTACGTGGTAAAGAATCGGAAAATATTGAGAATTCTCGTGATGTAGGGGGGAAATATTGTATAGCAAAACCTCGATATAACAAACTAGTCGGGGGGAAGGTGTGTCCGTTAAAGCCGAAAGTGCGTTATAAAAAAGAGGTTTAAAATAAATCAAAAAAACTTTTTTTTTGAGACTGTGAATACTGTATTTAGACATGAATAAACAATTCAAAACACAGACTAATATTAATTGACTTTGGACACTAGTCGTGAAATGACGTCGCTGTTTGATATCGTCGCGCTTGCTTTCGGTAATCCTGATTTGAAAAAGGACTCAAGTTTTCTTTGCGCTTTTGAAATTTGATGTTTTTTTTATGATCAAATTAAATTAAAATTACGAAAATGCATTAAATATAGACGTACGACGTGATTATTATATTCTTCTAACCCTTATCTGCACCCAATGGAGCATAGAGCACTGCATTATATAAAAGCAGTGTTATCGTGATCGTTAAATACGCGATGGAAAGGTGATAACCCTTACGCTGCTGGTATCAGTCCAAGGTGATTTGCCATCAATATTTTAGTGAAAAATTACTAATATTTTTTTTGACCCTCTTGGGAATGGTGACCAGCATGGTAGCCTAGCGCGCTAACCACTACACTATGGAAGCGGACAGATTATCATGGCCACTAAAAATTGTTTACATGCTACGACACTTGATTTTAAGCACGTATTATTAAGGCCCTACATACGTAAAATAAAAACTTAACTTTCTTCGAACCCAGGTAACATTTGACGTAATTGAATTTTATTCTTAAAACATTGGAAAAAAGTTTTTCTTCGAAATAAATACATGGTTTTGAAAAAAAAATGTTATTTATTGAAATGTAAGGATTTATATTATCCACTGACACTTCGTGATGGAATTGCATTTTTAATTTATTATTAGATTAAAACCAATATTTTTAGCTTTTCCACTTTTTTATTTGACCAGCGACCGGGTTTCGTCGTTACCGACATCATCAGACTGGTATCGTTACCGACATCATCAGACGAGACCAGTCTGATGATGTCGGTAACGACGAAACCCGGTCGCTGGTCAAATAAAAAAGTGGAAAAGCTAAAAATATTGGTTTTAATCTAATAATAAATTAGAAATGTAAGGAGTTAAAAAATAAATTACGAAAATATTTTTTCATGTACAATATATTCTAAAAAGCAAATAATTTCCAATTTATATATATTTTTTTAAAATCGAGCGTGAAATCGGCTGTCCAAACTTAAAACAGAGTAAGGGACATTTTTTTAGTACGTTTTTTTTGCTTTTTCGGACTGAGTGGAATCTACTTAGTCCAAAAATGCAAAAAAAACGTACTGCAAAAAAATGTCCCTTACTGTGTTTTGAGTTTGGACAGCCGAAATGACGTGCGGCTTCTGGAGATGCCGAATGCTCAATGAGATATGTTATGCGAGTATCCCCTTAATATAACAGTTTATTTTTATTTTTATATTTGATCGAATTTATTGTCCGTTATATCCGATGTTCGTTAAATAGAGGTCCGTCATATCGAGATTTTACTGCACTGTGCTACTCTTATTAATACCGCGCAGATTGCGGGAATAATTAGATGCCTTTATGTTGATTAATTAGCAAAACCGCCTGCGATGGCATAGGATCGGTGCCTAATGTCCGATGTAATAGCATGATATCTACAGAGTCTTCATCCTATTTATGGCCACGTTCACGGAACAATGATAACAATGAACTCGTTCAATTCGGAATGATACTGCATTTCCTGATTGTGAACAGGGAATCTGTTCTATCTACATTATACGTTAAGAGACCATATCGAAATTCTGATATCAGATTGTGAAACTGTGATCCAATGATTGCCTGATTCATTACTAGGATTTATTGTTTAATTTTTTTTGACATTTCAACATAGATGAAGAAGATAACTCGGTGTTTACGGGGCTAAATATTTTTTAAAATAATAAAATCCTTATCCGCACCCCAATGGTGCATAGGGCACTGCGTCATATAAACGCAGTGTTATCTTGATAGTTTACACAAGAAGGAAAGGTGATCAGCCCTCCGCTTCAGGTACCAGTCCAGGGTAATATTGAATAAATATTACAGTGAAAAAATCACTTATATTTATTTTACCCCACTTGGGAATCGAACCCGGGACCTCCAGAACGGTAGCCGAGCGTGCTGACCATTACACTACGGAGGCGGACTATTTTTTAGGTGTTTTATTTTATAATCAAAATATAACTTTGTTTCAAAATCAATATAAATGTTTTATTATAATTTAATTATAATGTCTACCGGTCTCGAAGCTAACCGCTTCTTTTTCAAGACTGATTAATACTTGAAAAAGAAGCGGTTAGCTTTGAAATCGGTAGACATTATGATTATGTTATAATTAAATATTTATAGTGATTTCAAAACAAAGTTATATTTTAATTAAGTATACACTTGAAAATCACAGAGTTAGTGCTTCAAAAATAAATTGTGTGTATTATTTTAGTTTGACTAATATTTTGTTATCTTATATAGATGAATAACTATATAAAAGTCTGAGTATTTACACGTGCAAAATTCACCATTCTACCCACGATTGACAACCATACTACTCAAAATTTTGGAATTCCTAGGTATATGATCAATCCCATGAGATAAGTAAAAACACATTGTTAGTGTTGTATCGCTGAATCATTGAATCACCTTTGAATCCTATCTGACCCCTATGGGGTCAGATAGGATTCAGGTCAGATTTATACGAATTAAAATAAATTATAATATTTTTAGATTTAAATTCACCCGGATACAGGAAGTTAAAAATTATTCCGGAATAACTATAGTTTGAATTCTGATAAAAATAGTTGTCGGTTTGTGAATTTACCTAGAATTATTTTGAATTAAATTTGAAGAGTTTATATTAGATTCGTATGTATTATTTAGATTTGCGAATTTATCTATGTATATATATATATATATATATATATATATATATATATATATATATATATATATATATATATATATATATATATATATATATATATATATATATATATATATTTATATATATATATATATAAATATATATATATATATATATAAATATATATATATATATATATATATATATATATATATATATATATATATATATATATATATATATATATATATATATATATATATATATATATATATATATATATATATATATATATATATATATATATATATATGTAAGGGATAATCTAGTATGGGCCAATCAGGAACTTCTCAACATTTGCGTATTGCTGGAAAACTCCTCAGTAGAAGGCGGTCTGTTGACTGTCATCAGCAGACCTTCCGTTCCACTAAAAGAGGGTTCGGCATTTGTGTCCTAGCTTGGTGTATGTTACCAATGTCCTTCACTATTTTGATCATGTATGATACCACCTCTCATGACAGTTCCTTATGAACTATCACGTCGGATAGGTCCTCACCCAGGCTCCTGCAACGCGCCTCCAGCTGTTTTCTTTGAATACTGAAAAGGGGGCAAAGCATCAAAAGGTGAGGGACATCTTGAGGTGTCTCATCATCACACATCAGTCAGGCGCTATTGACAACTAGGCCTTAAACGATGTTATCTCATTTTCATATAAAGTTACAATAATGGACTCACCTCTTAGGTTCGTCATTCTATGTGCCTTCTATACTCTTCTAAGAAATACAAAAAATGGAAGGTTAATGACATCGGCATGAAAATCTGACCAAGCGCTTTCGCGACTTTTATCTACTGTTAATTATTATTATTGATGGTATTATTCCAACATTCACCGCCCAAGGCACTGCCTTACTGTCGACATGATACATAGCTTTTGAGACTCCACTGGTAAAAGTTCTTATTTTTTGCCGCATAATTTATTCGGCAAAATGCGGTCATAGAGCTTTTGAAAAAAAAACTGGTTTAGTACGTTACCGTAGCGTCTTTTTTATAAAGAAATAAATAGTTGGGTATTTGCATATCGTTGGCTAAATTTATTTGGGTGTCGTCATTTGAAGATTTTTTTTCTTTTATTCAAATGAGACACAATGGTGACGTCATTTAAGGGTGTACTCTCAAATATACAATAAAAATTCAGAACGCGACCGACTGTGCTAAGAACCGCACATGTTTTATACGCACATTTTTTTTTAGAATACATATTACAATTTGGCAAATAAATATTTTTGATATTTTTTTAATTACCTATCTTTAAATGACTTTTCCTTTTAAAACCATTATTTATTTCAAAGAAAAACTTATTTTAAAAAAAAACAATTAAGTTGAATGTTAATTAATAATAATCCCTTACCCCACTCCAATGGTGCATAGGGCACTGCTTCATATAAACGCAGTGTTATCTCGATCGATTACACATGAAGGAAAGGTGATCAGCCCTCCACTTCAGGTACCAGTCCAGTGTAATATTGAATAAATATTAGAGTGAAAAAAATCACTTATATTTATTAAACCCCCCTGAGAATCGAACCCGGGACCTCCAGAACGGTAGGCGAGCATGCTGACCATTACACTACGGAGGCGGAGAAGTTAAATGTTACCTGGGCTTAAAAAAAATTAAGTTGCGGGCTATCGATTATCCCGCCTCAAGTCTGTTTCCACACTAAATATAATAAATTTAAAAAGAATAATATAAGTAATAATTATATAATAATAAAAATAAAAATATATCAGTAAGTTAAGAAAGTAATGTAATATTTTTTGTAACATTTGCGGTTTAACCTCTGTCCCCTGAAATATGTTAACTATTACTTTACCATATCCGTTCCCTATGTGGAGCATATGGAATCCACAAACTGCTTCCAGGCTCTTCTGTTTTTCACACCTTTCTTAATTTTATCGATAATGCTTATCTCAGCTTTACATTCCTTCCTTATTTCACCATTCGAACATCTATCATACATCGTTTTACAACACATTCGTCTGAGAGATCGCATGTCACCTGCATTCAGTCTATGTACTTTCATCCTTCTTTTGCCAACTCCGTTGTGTTCTTTCCTCATTGTAAACTAGTACAAAAAATATTTTATATAATTCATATTATTTTTTGACATCTCATCAAAGATGAAGAAGAATATGGAAGTCTGGGCATTTACGGGGCTTTCGACCATCATAGGCTGGTTTAAGTGATCACTTTACACACGTGTAACATTCACCAATTCTACCCATTATTGACAACCACACTACTCAAATTCTTGGTTCTATATATATGAACCAATTTAGAAACCTTGTTCTTGAATCACTAGAATTTCACTAGAGACATCTATTGGTGTCAACCAGCCTATGACGGTCGTCAACCCCGTAAATGCCCAGACATCCATATTCTTCTTCATCTTTGATGAGATGTCAAAAAATGATATGAAAATAACTCTCGTAATTGGAGATAATCCAGATTTTGTGAACAAGTATTTAGATCCACTCAAAACGTTTTATTTAATTTTTTTGTTTGTTTGTTTCAGATCTCAAAAAACGTTTTTAAAACATAAAGTCAATAAATATCTTTAAGCCAATCCACGATGATGCTGTCAGGGTTTATTGACAACTTCGTGGTGTGGATGATGTTCGGCGGAATCACATTCCTGGTGCAGGTCTACAGAAAGCTGCTGCTGAAGAAGTCGGAGGACACAGGACGAAGGAAGAACGAACTGTCCAAGGTCCCTGGACCCTTCCAACTGCCGTACGTTGGCACCACTTGGATATACCTCATCAAGTACAGCACCTCCAAGCTGCACGAGGCATACCGAGGTAAGTTCAGTACGGCTATTATCCTTTGCTCTACCCGACCGAGTTTCTCCAGGGTATGCTTGGCTACAATAGTTTAGAGACTAGAAGGAATGTGTATTTGATTACGCATTTTTATCGATTGTTGCGCGGTATCAATCATGATAATCCTGAAATTATAGTTCCCGATAGTTACCTAAGACAGCGTCGACATAGATTGTTTTACATTCCTATACACCGGACCAACCTGCCGATGTTTATGCCTGTAGGAAGAGCTACCGCTATGTTGAACAATATCACATTGGATATTGATCTGTTCTATGTGTCGGAAGGAGTTTTCCGAAGCGGGATTCTTCTACAACTTTAAGTTTTCTTGCTTACTTTTAATATGTACGCCTTGAATATTGTTTTTTATGTTGTTGAATTAATTGAAAAAAAGGCATATTTATGAAAAAAAATTAATTTTCCTACGAAACAACATCAAATATCGAATTGTAAAATTCGACTCAAATAATATTTTTTGGTAAAAAATGAAGTATTAGTGTTTATTTAATATTTTTGTTTATTATTTATAAAAATACTATTTTTGTGAGCCTGGCATACCGAGGTAGGTCATATTTATGAAAATATTCAAATTTTTCCACAAAAAACATCGAATTTCGAATTACAAAATTCAACTTATTTTTTTTGTTATGAAGAGAAATATGTGTTTAAAAAAATATTATTTACAAAAATACTTCAATTTTTTACTATTTCTATGAACCTCAGCATCTCATTATTAAGAATAGGTAGGGCTTTTTTAAAACAAAAAAGGTCCCGAAACTCACATAATAAATATTTAACATCATTAAAATATTCATTACGATACCATATTTTATCATTTTTACGAATTATATTAATAGCGATTATAATTAAGTAAGCGCAAACATTGTTTCGTCTTATTGATTTTTAAAATTAAAAAACGTCTACCCAACTACGCTATCGCGATTGTCATTTTATACAAGTAATATATTCATATTATTAGTTTTAATATTAAATTATCATTAATATTATTTACTGTTTTGCATATGTTATACACATTAACAACTTTATAAAACTATTTTAAATACAAATTTACTTATAAAGTATTTTATATACAATTCTGCAAGGGGGAGGATGTAGATGTTGATGTGTAGTACAGTTAAGATATAAGTAGATATTGGAATGTAGGCAAGGAGCTAGGATAGTCGTCAACAATCGCACACCCAAAGAACGTGTGATCCAAGCCTATAAATTCACATAACAAATGACTCGTACCTGTCTTATTTACATTGCTAAATTATTTTAAATAAGTGTCTACTTATACGGACTCATGAAAAAAAAACTCACAAAGAATGAATAAACTCGTTCTAACAGTAAATCGAATTACTTCGCAGTAAACAACTCCGTTAAAACCGTTACATCCTTAAATTAAATTCTATTCGAAATAAATTACCTTTCCCCGACGTGTTGTGAGACATATATCTGCATTTTACATTCACCGATACAGTTTTAATCGATTATTCCTATTTAAAAGAAAATGATTAGCCATACGTACGGAAAGGTACATTGAGAAATATTGGCTTTACGCACAACTTGGGTAACTTTCAACGAGCTTTTTTTACAACATTTTGAGTGTGTCCAAATACTTGTTCACAAAATCTGGATTATCTCCAATTACAGGAGTTATTTTCATATTATTTTTTGACATCTCATCAAAGATGAGCTTTTTTTGTTGACATCTCTACATAGATGAAGAAAAATATGGAATTTCAAATTTAAGTTTTACTTAGTAAATACCACCATTTCTTAAAATCTTTTATGACATGTGTTTTGATGCATTCCGCATCATTTTCAAACACCGGTCACAATGATGCGGAATGCATCGAAACACGTGTCACAATAGATTTTAAGAAATAGTGGTATTTTCAAGTAAAACTTTCAACGAATCAACTAATGAAAGAATATGGAAGTCTCTTGGCCTGTCATAGGCTGGTAAAGTGATCACTTTACACACGTGCAACATTCACCATTCTACTCACGATGGACAACCATACTACTCAAAATTGATATATGATCAATCCCATGAGATAAATAAAATCACATTTGAATCACCTTTGAATCCTATCTGACCCCATATGGGGTCAGATAGGATTCAAAGATGTAAAGATGTTATGAATATAAATGTAATTTATACGAATTAAAATAAAATTATAATATTTTTATATTGAAATTCACCCGGATACAGGATGCTATCATTGTACCATAAATTTAAAGAAAATTATTCCGGAATAACTATAGTTTGAATTCTGATAAAAATAGTAGATTTGTGAATTTATCTTGAATTATTTTGAATGAAATTTTAAAAGTTTATATTACATTCGTATGTATTATTTAGATTTGCGAATTAATCTATGATTATTTTGAATTTAATTTAAAGAATTTATATTAAATTTGAATTTATTATTTAGATTTGTGAGTTCATATACGAGTAGAATTATTTTGAATTTAATTTAAAGCATTTATACTATATTTGATTCTATTATTTAGATTTGCGAATTTATCTAGATTTATTTTGAATTCAATTTTAAGCAATTATTCCTAAACCATTTCCGTATACAATCTGGATAATTCTGGAATGTAAAATGACTTGGTTATTTATAACTAAATTTTTATTTGGCTCAAAAGTAAGAACATATAGGATAACATTATTGACAGACGAAAAGCCCAAATAAACACCGTTTATGATTAAAAGCTCAACTTTTCGCAAATTTTATCTTTTAAATTTATTATACATCAACTAGTTTGACTCGTAACTTGATATAAATCATACAACAGGCATAATACTAGCTAACTAACTAACCATCACGCCG
>NW_028282895.1:0-27795 GCF_059751285.1 Brachycentrus maculatus | reverse complement strand
TCTAATCCCCGGGTCCCGGATTCGATTCCCAGGGGGGGTTAAATAAATATAAGTGATTTTTTCACACTAATATTTATTCAATATAACCCTGGACTGGTACCTGAAGCGGAAGGCTGATCACCTTTCCTTCGTGTTAACGATCAAGATAACACTGTGTTTATATAATGCAGTGCCCTATGCACCATTGGGGTGCGGATAAGGGTTTGAAAAAAAAATATATAAATACATATGTGTATATAAATATATATATATATATATAATATATATATATATATATATATATATATATATATATATATATATATATATATATATATATATATATATATATATTTATATATATATATATATATATATATATATATATATATATATATATATATATATATATATATATATATATATATATATTTATATATGTATATATATATATATATATATATATATATATATATATATATATATATATATATATATATATATATATATATATATAAAATATATATATATATATATATATATATATATATATATATATATATATACATATATATATATATATATATATATATATATATATATATATATATATATATATATATATATATATATATATATATATATATATATATATATATATATATATATATATATATATATTTATATATATATATTTATATATATAAATATATACATATGTGTATATAAATATATATATATATATATATATATATATATATATATATATATATATATATATATATATATAAATATATATATATATATATATATATATATTTATATATATATATATATATATATATATATATATATATATATATATATATATATATATATATATATATATATATATTTATATATGTATATATATATATATATATATATATATATATATATATATATATATATATATATATATATATATATATATATAAATATATATATATATATATATATATATATATATATATATATATATATACATATATATATATATATATATATATATATATATATATATATATATATATATATATATATATATATATATATATATATATATATATATATATTTATATATATATATTTATATATATAAATATATATATATATATATATATATATATATATATATATATATATATATATATATATATATATATATATATATATATATTATATATATATATATATATATATATATATATATATATATATATATATATATATATATATATATATATATATATATATATATATATATATATATATATATATATATATATATATATATATATATATAAATATTTTTTGGGAAAGACTTTTACACAAAAAATATTGCTTAAATTAGTTAAATTTTCCTTAAAATAAGGTTTTGGTAAAAAACATTATTAGAAAACCGATAGTTTTGAAATAATCTTCTTTTAAAATACTTCATAATTAACGATACTTAACATTTTTATATTTCCCTTAAAAATATTGTGGTACTTTTAATAAATTTGTTATGAGAATAAATCGTGAAAAGGTTCAGAATTCATAAATAATTAAATTATTTAAATGGAGCTTCCATTCTTTTTAGGCTCATGTCCCCTGGACCAGCGTTTCTCAACATTTTTACGCTCACGGCCTTGTGAAAATTTTCGAATCAGTTTTATTCCATAAATGCAGTTCTACCAAGAAATGTCAGTAAAAAACTTAAATTTAATAAATGATTGCCTTCTTGCAAATATAAAATATAATACCGTTGTGTACAGAAACCGATCAGTATATAAATTGTCACTAAGAAATTTCTCGTTTTTTAAGAATACAAAACATTTGGTTTGAAAATTAATTCCAAGTATGGTGTTGTATCTTTACTTGAATAGTTGTTTACCTTGCCTTCAGTATTGTTTCGAAGAGATGAAGCGTTGCGTTGATATCAAAATTGTTTCTCTGCTTCGTTTTTTCGTTATTGGTGATGTTTTCTTTTCATTTTCGTTACAGGCATTTTAACCCATTGCAACACAAAGGCCAAAGTCAATTTGTCACTGAAACCGGCGATTCGCCGGTTTGTCTTTGAAGTGATTTTTTAAACGTTAAAACTGAATTACAATAGCTTTATTCATAAAAATGACAAAAAATTCCGTTAAATAAGTATATGTAGCTTATGAAAAAAAAGCTTCTATGTGCAGCCATTTTATTTTGTTTGTTATTGTATTAAAATAGTGTCAATATTAAATAGTGTGTTGCATGAACAAATTACGTCATCTTTATTAGTGAAGCAATGGGAATTATGTTTTTGTAATAAAAAAAATTGTCAAAATTTAAAAGTGTGTTGTATGAACAAATTATGCCATTATTATTGAAGCTGGCGATGACCATTTGCAGACCAGCTGAATAGTTACGCGGTCCACCAGAGGGTCTCGGCCCATCGATTGAAAAACTCTGCTCAAGACGATGTTGAATTTTCAGTGACTTACTTCTCAATGGAGTTAATGTCCTTTTTCACATTCTTTTTAACAAAATATCTTACCTGTCATTGAATGTGATAATCATCTACGTGAAAATGATTGAAAATAAAAAATAATCACTTTTCCAACAAAAAAACACTTAATACATTTTCCCCCTAAGGCATTCATATATGTACATGTCCCTTCTACAAAATTGTCAAACTCCCTCTTATTTAATTATCATTCATGACTCAACAAGTTAACACGATAAACGTATAATCTTGATATCATTGTGGTATCGACAAATAAAAAATACAAGAAATTTTATAAATGTCGCTTGGATCATTTTTGCATTCCAGCTTCGATACATTAATTAAAATGTTTGATGTTAAATTATTATGCACTGTTAAATAGTTAATATAGTCAAATACATATTTTGAGAAGAATATATTTTATTTATATGCATATTTATATCTGATGTCGTTTGTTCATCTTCAGAGTAGAGAGATTATTCACAAATATACATACCAATTGTTCTTAAAATTTGAAATACAAAAAATATATTCGAAAATGCTTATGTTTTTATATGGCTGAATTAATAATGAAGATATTTAAAAGAAATATAAGGTTAAGTTAGGGATAATTGAATACATTATGAACGGTTCTTTGAGGTGGTTTGAAAATGTAGTGCGAAAAGATAACCCGAGAATGTGTAATATAATGTATTTGTGAACTGGAGAACAGAAATCTGGTCGTGTAAAAGTCTACGTAACCGGAGGGCATATATGACTAGATATATGGATAAAAACTTAGCTGTAATAATAACTTTGAAAAAAAAAATACTATCTCAAGGACGCTTGGAGTAGCTAAGAGTGTATGTTAGGACAGACAAATGTGGCGTTCTATCCTATCTGCCCACCCCTGCATTGTAACGGCGTGATGATAGTAGTCGTCTAACATTTGATTTTTTTTCATTGCAGGATGTCGCGGATATGGGTTCAAATGATTTTTCTTTGCTGCTTTGCTATACAAATAGCGAAATCTGAGACTGAAGGCGCTTTTGGAGAAAAAGATGAAAAATGGACTCTAGGGGAATATCCTGTCGTTGATTTGTTACCTATCGCTGAAGACTTGAATTATTATGAAAATTACCCATATTGCAATTATTTTGGATTGATGAATCACGGAACGGAATATAAAAGGAAAAAACGTTCGGCAAACGTAGATGAATCTAACGACCTTAAACATATTGAAGGTAAAGATGTTTCGAATAAAGTTAAAAGGGAAATAAACATACCTACATTAAAAGTTGAAAATGAAAATGTATATGGTAAATCTACGTTTGACCCAAATGGACTGATTAGCTTATTAGAAGCGCTTTCAACATACGAAACCCCCGAAGGCGAAAGATCTTATGATTTATCATATTTTTTGGACTTGTTAAAAAAATGTCATCATGCTACTAAAGTTGTCAAAAATAATAGTGCCAAAATTAAAGGAAATGATGCAGATTTGTACGCAAGATGTATTGACTGGTTATCAAAGTCTGAAAATGATGGCTATTCAGTCTTTAAACCCGGGTACTCGGAGCACATTGATCCTATGCAATGGAATGTAAATAGACTGCTCGATCGGGAACTGCTATTTGCCCCTAAACGAGCTTCTTTTCGCGCGTGGGGAGGCAAGAGAAACTCACAGAATGATGCAGTATCACCAAAACGGACACCTTTTAGAGCTTGGGGTGGCAAAAGGACTTTAGAACCCGCGATGGGTCCTGAATACCTAAATATGGAAAATGTAGAAGAAAAAATCCTTCCTGTTGTTAACGACAACATCGAAGGGGAATACGGTAATAAAATTTGGGAAGACAAACCTGGTTACCTCAAAAGAAGCATTCTCTACCCATATAAAGATTTAAACAATCGTTTTACCGGTGTCTCGAACGTAAGAGCGCCAATTATCAAAGACGCCAAAGATGAGCCTTTAGGATTACCGAGTCAACGCAGCGAGTCACGTTTCACGCGAAAATTCAACTCATGGGCTGGAAAGAGAGTCGGCGAACCAAACAAGGAAACGCGGGGATATATTCGCCAAAGGTTCAATGGATGGGGAGGAAAACGATCAGATTCAGAACAATTCAGAGCATTCATCACTCCAGATGGAAATCTAATTTAAACAACCAACCTCACGATATTGAAGGCCCATATTTTACTTTGATCGAGACTACCAAGCACCCCAAAAATGATAAAATTAGCGCATTGTAGAAATGATATAAAACTGTTACAACGTATTTTAAATTTAGGTATCTGTAAATTATTATATAATTGTGTACATATATTGATATCTAAGATTTTTGAGATGGCTGGATCTCTAAAATCGTGGATATTATATTAAACTTTTATTGTAAAGCTTACACATATTTATTATTATTTTTAATAATGTATAATTGTCAATAATAAATACATCTATGCTTAAAGTAAACCTAATAGACAGCCGACTTTTATTTCACCTGTTCAATTTTCCTTAATTTTATTTTTCAACTTTAAAAACATTAATATTTTATATTTAAAACCACACCGTATAAATTTTGTACCTCTTAAAGAAAACACTTGTTTTTGTAAAAAAAAAGTATTTTCTTTAATAATTTTAACAAAGTAAATGCCGAAACAATAAATAAAATTTTGTACTTAGTATACATGCAGTATACTAAGTACAAAATATATATTTTTCCCATATACCTTAAACTTATTTCTGCAAAGTATTTCTACATAAAGTTGACAGAATCGTTAGCTATATGTAGTAGTTTAATAAGGTGTTTAACCCCTTATTAATGTGCTTCGAAACGCGTTTTACTAAATAAGTTTTAGTGGTATTGACAAAACAAAGTTTTACAATTAAAAAGTCTAACAGCACCCGAAAGCAATTAGTGGAACGGTGCGGTTAATAAAAGACTTGAATTGTGAGCACTTTAAATACTATTTGTATGGAGTAGTATTAAATATACTCGTTTATTGAATCGTGGTAAATTATCAAGTATTTACAAGTCGAAGAAGTTTTTTAGAAAATTGTAAGGAAACGTAAACTGTAACGTAAATATCTAAAACAACATTTTGAGTGTGTTCACCAATCTGAATTATCTCCAATTATATGAGTTATTTTTCATATTATTTTATTTTATTGTATAAGTAAAAAAAAATATCTAAAGATGTTTTCCAGAGATGGAATTTGTTGGGACAGTTAACGTTTTAACTACGTAGTGTAGATAAGTTTGGCTTAACTTCTTCTTCTCTTAACCCTTGTCCATATCTACCGGTGCATAGGGTACTTTATAGTATATAACCAGTGTTATTTTGATCGTTAAATATTCAAAAGAAATGTCATTAATAACGTTATTTCAAACGGTCAATGTACATAATTGAAAATACATACGTTGACCACAATACAATGTCATTATTTTTTACTTAAATATTTCTGTACAAAAATATACATAAAATACACATAGGCATTGTTCACAGGTGTAAGATAGGACATAAGCTTTGTTTAGATTTCTCTTGAAACGGATTAAATAAAAGTTCAAAAGTAAACGTGCAACTGGCGCAGCAAATATTGTCACTCTTGCTCCTATATCCATGTTAAAAATAAAGTACTTTTAAGGCTATTGGTTATTTTTCTTCTGTATATGTATATATGTACCAATAAAAAAGCAGCAAAATTTCACAAGATTGCACGAATATGAGTTTGGAAGTTCGATTACCTTGGCCATTACAACATACATACATATTTATTTTTAGCAATAAGCCCGCCAATGTACTTTTTATTTTCTGTGCATGAAGTTTTAATACAAAATAAAAAATAAATAAAATAAATAAAATATTTTCCTACAAACGTTACCCTTAATTTTTTTTAGCGGTAAACAAGCAATGTTTTTAATCCTTAACAGGAGTTACAAATCACGTCATCGGTATACCATTAAATATATTCCACTTCTATATCCAAGAATTGAGAGTGCATGGCTTATTCTTTGCCTACATAAAATCAGGTTAATATTATAAATGATACATACACATACACACACACAAAATTTTAAATTCTTATATTCAGCAAATATTGATTAGTTATTTTTTTTAATTATATTGATTTCTTGCAACTTTTTTATAATATCTATCGGGTTCGGGAATTGAACATAAAACGTGAACGTTGAACTTTAAAATAAGAATCTTAGATGGCAGTATTTTCCTTTGAAGTGCAGATTTGGCGCTGTCGGAATAAAAAGTAGAACGAAGAAAATGCTAAAAAGTTGTGAATAACGTTTTGTGAAAATGACGGCAGATGGCAGTAACAGTCAAGCGAACTACTGTCTTGAAATCTGTTGCTGTTTTAAATATATATATATATATATATATATATATATATATATATATATATATATATATATATATATATATATATATATATATATATATATATGTATGTATATATATATATATATATATATATATATATATATATATATATATATATATATATATATATATATATATATATATATATATATATATATATATATATATATATATATATATATATATATATATATATATATATGTGTATATATGTATATATATACACATATATATATATATATATATATATATATATATATATATATATATATATATATATATATATATATATATATATATATATATATTTATATATAAATAAATATGAAATTGTTGTACTTAATAATTAATGATATGAATAATGATTCTTTTGTAAGCTAGTAATTTATGGGTTTGCATAAATTACCATAAAATTGATATAAATCATCAGATATTTCGTTGCTTGATAACCAAGTGCCTAAGAGAATGTGAATATATCTATCATTGTTCTTTTTACGGCTATGATGGCTTTTAAAGCTTCTGAACGAGTTGATTTATTATCCAGAATTTTAAGAGCGCATAAAATTATATATTACTCACAAACATACTAATACGATTTTTTCAAGATAAAAATAACTTTATAATCACCTTTGTTTATATGTTAATGCCCTATGAACGTATCTTCATGAAAAAAATTGCAGGTAAAATAATCCTGTAAAATGACAAAAGTACGCAGGGCATGAGTAGGTTAGATGGTTTTTGAAAGAAAAGGCAATGATACGAGACACATATATTAAGAACTTTATGTATTTAATAAGATAATACAAGATCAATAACTTCACGACATCTTAACTCAAAATTAAGATTTGGAATATTTAGAACAATAAGTTATTTTATCAATTTTAAAGTTACACCGTTTCGACAGTGAACTTATAATAAAAACAGTCGAAATATATTGTAATTTGCATCAAAGATGGTTTACTTTGCACTCGTACATATAAATATACAATATTCATACTGTATATGTATGTGCATGATATTGTGTATACATTTACAATATTATGATAGATCAGGGAGTCACTCAAGAGGCGATACCCTGTTGTTGATCATATCAAAGACGTAAACGCTGAAAGCTTTTTTTACGTTTTTCAGATATTGAGTATTTCTTAACGATTTTTTTATGGAAATGTTTTTAAAACGTACGTGACTCTCTTTACGTTATGTGCAAATATCATATTGTTGTTTTGACAAACTTACTTAAAATAAGGGGTACTATTATCAGATCATAACGCAAAACACAAAAAAACACTTCTAAGTTTTGAACCTTATCTACACGAGATGGTGCAAAGGGTGTTGTTACAGCTACACCTTAATCATTAATTACATGAAGTGAAGGTAAACAATTCTGTACTACAGATGCTTGTTTATGAAAACGTCCAATTCGGAGTGAAAAACTGTATAAAATTCTGTATAAAACTGTATAAAATATGGATATGGGATGGGTTTCCAGGAGTCCACAAGTTTTTAAGATAGCTTAGGACAGGAAAATCTTCACCACGATGATGTAACCCACTTCCAGTGTAACAGAGAACATATTTGAAGAAGAAGAAGTATAAGAATTTTCGGAGTTAGGAACGTACGAACGTAAAATATGAATGTTTACTGTAAAAAGTTTTGGTGACAATACCGTGGGGAAGCAATGTATTATAACAGTGTAAATGGGAATGTAATGTTATCAAATACGGTGAATGTAAATAATTTAGTTAAAATAAACTCTGAAACTAGCCGGCAAAAGTTTAATGTGAATATCACCGTATTAAAAGTATGGTATTGTAGTACGTGTTGTATTTAAGGGTGTATAAAAAACTCTATACTATCATTTTCGTTTCAAAAATGAAATTTTCAAAGCATAGATCGAAGCACTTATTTTGTGGAAAATATTTATGTGTACAATAATACTTTATTAGATCATTTTATTATAATTTTTTATTCTTTATTAGATATTACTTAAAGTTTTGCACTGACATTTATTAATTGGACTGCAGTTTATAGAATAAAATAACAACTACGTTTTTTCCACATATTTGACTAGCAACTGAGTTTCGTCGTTAGCGATCAGACTGGTGATGATCCATGTGGAAAAACTATTTGGTTGTTATTTTATTCTATAAAATATTTTATGCCAAAACGATTTCACTTGGTAAACACCACTATTTACTAAAACCTATTTTTGACACATGTTTCGATGCATTCAGAATCATTATCAAACACCGTTTGCTAAATTAATGGTAACACGTGTCACAATAGATTTTAATTAGTAGTGCTATTAACCAATTTAAATTTAAATTATAAATGGATGTTGATTACCATAAAGTGACTGCCAAATCCATTGATAGAACGATAAGATATTTTCCTTTTTTTTATATTTTTCATATGGTAGTAGTAATAATTTGATAGAGGAAATGCTATGGAGATTTACAAGCTAAAAGTGGAAAAGGGCTTTGATCCTTACTTGAGATTATTTCGTAATAGAAAAAAGTTAGAGCACATTGCTGAAATTAAGCCGTTGGGTGAAATTGCCGCTTCTGAATTTTACTGCAACGTAAAATTGAACGAGATCATCTACGTAGAAGTACAAGGCAGAGGTTACAACCGAGGACGTATATTTACGTTATCTCTTGTTTTAGCATTTTGACTGAATCAGCTGGAGTAATCAGAAATAGGTATGAGTTTTATGAAATACAAACATAATAAAAATAGCAGTACTTTTAATTTGTTAATTTAATTAAGATGTCTAAATAATAAATAAAAAAAATTATAAAAACTCCGGCATTTCCCATGAAAACTGATTCATACTGATGTAATAATACTCACATTTATAAAAAAAATAATAATCTATTTACATTATAAAGTTTGCAACATAAAGGGTTTCAACTGTTATTTCAAGTATTAGTTTATAGTTCAGTGGTTAGTGTCATGGATTTTGAGTCAGAGCTTCTGGATTTGAATTCACTTTACCACAATTTGATACCTGTTTTTAGTACTAAGCCGCTTATTAGGCGAAAGAAAAAAGTTTGAAATTGAAATATTTGTGTTTATAAAAAAATCAAAAATATTCATTTTTTATAAAATATTCAAATCAAACACTATTTTTTTGAATTTTTAGGGTTTTTAAGGGTTGTTTATTGTAAAAAGTCCAAAAACAATGCAGTGTATGACATTATCCAGGACAGGAGGACCTATGTATTACCTGAGGATGAAAAGAGCTGGGCTACAAAGTCGATAAGTTGGGGTGGAACCAGGAAGAAGACAATAAAGTTTAATAAAAACATAAAAACACGTGTTTTCTATTATTATTTATATTTTTCATTTAAAATACGTATCAAAAGAAAAATTGTTTCATATTTAAGGGTGTGGATTTGAAGCTTTAGATTTTCATAACTAATAACACCATTTGCATGACTCACATGATGCTATTAGTCATGGTTTGTTTGGATAAATTCATATTTTTTTCAAAAACAAACACCTTTATTAACTACAATTATATTACACACTTCCTGAAAACACAAAATTTTTCTCGTCATACCGCTAAATGAATTTTCCTTTATCGAGTTAAACTGGGAGACTAACGAGAGCGGTGTAAACGGGTAATTTCACTTCGTGATTTTGGCCTCAAACCACTATGAATTAAGCCTGAAAGTCAACAAATGATTCGCTTTTCCGTGTATTCATTAATTACTGAAGGATCCATCAAAAGGTTTGAATTAAAAAAAAATGAACATATTTTTTCTATTTGTATATACATATATACATATATACATATATACATATATATATATATATATATATATATATATATATATATATATATATATATATATATATATATATATATATATATATATATATACATAAATATATATATATACATATATATATATATATATATATATATATATATATATATATATTTATATATATATATATATATATATATATATATATATATATATATATATATATATATATATATATATATATATATATATATATATGTAATAAAATACCTAGGTACCTACCTATACATTTTATTAAGTACTTACAAATATTACCTACATAAAACAGTTC
The DNA here is from genome assembly GCF_059751285.1 of Brachycentrus maculatus. Taxonomy (NCBI): domain Eukaryota; kingdom Metazoa; phylum Arthropoda; class Insecta; order Trichoptera; family Brachycentridae; genus Brachycentrus; species Brachycentrus maculatus. The sequence continues at coordinate 16,835 of NW_028282895.1, read as the reverse complement.
TACCACCAGATGTCGCATGCGTCGCACAGAATTAAACAAAAGAGATCCGATAGAAAAAAATAACTGTCAGAATCAGATAGATAGATAGATAGATAGATATAAAAATTATTATAAAGATAAATTAAGAATAAACTTTAATTACAAAGCAACACATTGTTTATTTTATTATTATACACCCACTTTGCATATTATTTACACCCAATTTACAAAAGAAAAATATTACTACGTTATAAAACGACAATTTTGTTAATTGGAAATGGATTATGAAACATTAGATGTATTAAAACAATTACTACAATATGTTCGGAGTGAGAGAGAAAAATTAGAAGATGATCAAAGAAAACGATTAGAAGATAATCAAAGAAGACGTGGAAATTTAAGAACTAGTGATAAAATTAAAAATAAAAATCATGTGAAAAAAATTTCTACAAAATATAAAATAAAATATACTCCAGAAAAGAAGAATTTCGATGCAGATTGTGTGAGCAGGAATCCAGTATTAGAATCGAAGGAAAATGCAAATGAACAATTAAAAGTTGTAAATTTGGTTAAATTAGAAGATATTTTAAAAGATCAGAATAAAAATGAAGACATACAAATAACACAGAAACAGTGCTTGAAAAATGAAAATAAAAATAAAGTAGAAAAAATTTCTACGAAAGATAAAATAAAATATACTCCAGGAAAGAAGAATTTAGAAGTAGATTGTCTAAGCAGGAATCTAGTATTAAAATCGAATGAAAATGCAGATGAACAATTGAAAGTTGTAAATTTGGTTAAATTAGAAGATAATTTAAAAGATCAGAATAAAAATAAAGACATACAAATAACACAGAAACAGTGCATGAAAAATGAAAATAAAAATAAAGTAGAAAAAACTTCTACGAAAGATAAAATAAAATATTCTCCAGGAAAGAAGAATTTAGAAGTAGATTGTCTAAGCAGGAATCCAGTATCAAACTCGAATGAAAATGCAGATGAACAATTAAAAGTTGTAAATTTTGTTAAATTAGAAGATACTTTAAGAGATCAGAATAAAAATGAAGGAATTCAAAAGAAAAAAACAAATGGATTGAAAAAAAATTGTGTCTACTTTAAAAGGGTCAAGAAAGAAAAAAAAAGAACGGAAAAAAGAAAGAAAGAAAAAAAAACTAAAAAAAAACTTTATCATATCACTAAACTTATACCAGTCCTTTCACTACAAGAAATGATCCGGAGGACGAGTGAAAATTTTACTACGAATTTTCATCCCCAAGGGGGGAGATGTAATAAAATACCTAGGTACCTACCTATACATTTTATTAAGTACTTACAAATATTACCTACATAAAACAGTTCTACCACCAGATGTCGCATGCGTCGCACAGAATTAAACAAAAGAGATCCGATAGAAAAAAATAACTGTCAGAATCAGATAGATAGATAGATAGATATAAAAATTATTATAAAGATAAATTAAGAATAAACTTTAATTACAAAGCAACACATTGTTTATTTTATTATTATACACCCACTTTGCATATTATTTACACCCAATTTACAAAAGAAAAATATTACCACGTTATATATATATATATATATATATATATATATATATATATATATATATATATATATATATATATATATATATATATATATATATATATATATATATATATATATATATATATATATATATATATATATATATATATATATATATATATATATATATATATATATATATATATGTCCGCCTCCGTAGTGTAATGGTCAGCACGCTCGGCTACCGTCCCGGGCTCGATTACCAAGAGGGGTAAAATAAATATTGATTTTTTTCACTGTAATATTTATTCAATATTACCATGGACTGGTACCTGAAGCGGAGGGCTAATCACCTTTCCTTCATGTGTAAAACGATCAAGATAATACTGCGTTTATATGATACAGTGCCCTATGCACCATGTACGTATATATATATATATATATATATATATATATATAAATTTATGTATATATAAATATATATATATATATATATATATATATATATATATATATATATATATATATATATATATATATATATATATATATATATATATATATATAAATATATATATACATATATATATATATATATATATATATATATATATATATATATATATATATATATATATATATATATATATATATATTCTTTAAAAAATCGGCCGTGAACAGGCATGTGACCTTTCCGGTGGTCTCCGGTGGAATGGATTCAATGCTTGCGAATATCCCCTTAACGTTCTCTTGCTCACTGTTTAACATATAATTTTGTACAGATAAGCGATTTTTCATTTTTCTTGTCTAAAACCAGTCGAAACCGAAAATTCGCGCGTGAGTAGCGTGCTTAATTCCACATTCAGTTGAACTATTTGTTTGTACCTTGTAGCCTCAATGTGGAGAGCAGTCCGTGCGTGGTTTTGATACAACAACACAACATATGTCGGGCGGTTTCACGGTTTGTTGATATTATTGTCAAAATACAACTTCTCATTGTTGGGATATGTTATTACAGTAATGGAGGAATTGAAACAACTAACTCTCGAGTAATAATACAACGTGATGTTTAACGTGTGTTATTTATTACCGAGGTAAGGTTTAAAACAAATTATAGTAAAGCATAATGCTCCTTTTTAAGAGTAAACAAATCAAATTGGGACTTCTCCACATTCATGATGAAAAAATTATTTGTTTGATACATACCTACTCTAAAATTTTATTTAAAAAAACAATATATGTATCCTAATTTGACCATTCAAAAGAACAAAGCCTACCTATAGTAGTATATCTATTTAACATTAAATTTCACCGATTGCTATGAAGTTTTGACACAATATAGCATAAAAATACTTGCGTGTTTTCATTTACGTCTGTGACTGGTATGTGTTAAAAAACAGCTTTGAAATCTTAATAATCCTTTGTACATCAATGGCAGCGCCATCTGTTGAAAGTAACAGCAAAACACGCAATACTAAACATGGCTCATGGTGGACAGCGTGCTTCTTGTCAGCTGCTGTCACTTTGCATAGTTTTAGATTGCATTGTTGCTTCATATATATTTGATATTTTCATTGCTTCAAATGCATTGTGAAATAATCTAATATGTCTACTTTCTATTTTTTTATATTTTTCTTTAAATCAGACTAAGCCAAAAAAACGCCTGGGTACAGAAAGTAAATAAATAACATTTAAATGTATGTATAAATTTTTAAATCAAACACAGATTTTTTAGTCTACTAAGTTGTATTTTATTAACAAAAACACATAAAAAAATTATATTGTGACATTTCGCCTAGTTATGGCATTTTCAAACGAATGTTTTGCTGAATAAAGGACATTCGTTTGAAAATGTCACAATATTAATTTTTTATGTGTTTTTGTTTATAAAATACAACTAGTAGACTCAAAAAATCTACGTTTGATTGAAAAATTAATACATAAATTAAAATGGAGTTCTACAAATTAAACGCCAAATCAATAAATAAAATTCAATGTTTAGAAAGCGCATAATTTTAAAAGGTTTGATTTGACAAGTATTGTGAAATTAAACATATTCAATTTTTGTGCTTTCCATTTACATTATTTTCCATTTTAAATAGAATGAATCACAGCAACGATTAAATAGGATTATTGCAGATAGTTATGCAATATTTATTCAGTAGGTAATGCTTAAAGCACGAAGGTATTTGAGGCTATTTTGAGATGCTTAATTTTAGCAACAAAGTTATTTAAATTCGTTTGCAAAACTTTCCCAAACATTTCGTGATGCGTATAAAGGGAGAAATTTATTCAAAACAAACGAATTTCATATTAAAACGAATTGTATTTGCATAATGAAAATAGTTGTATTGTCCTTATTGTATTTAAAAAAAGGTCGTGAAAAATGAGAAATAAAATGTATTCACAACATGTTGAATGTGTTTCCAAATACTTATTCACATATCTGGATTATCTCCAATTATAGGAGTTATTTTACATATTATTTTTTGACATCTCATCATCAGAGTTTCTGATCAATAAAAAGCTTCTTTTCATCTCACCAATAGATGTTTATAGTGAAGTTTTAGTGATTCAAGAATAATGTTTCAGAATTAGTTCATATATATAGAATTTGGGTAGTGTGTTTTATCAATAATGGGTAGAATTGGTGAATGTTACACATGTGTAAAGTAATCACTTTAACCAACCTATGGCGGTCGTTAGCCCCGTAAGTGCCCCGTAAACCAATCTTGAATCACTACAACTTCAGTAGAGATATCTATAGGTGAGATAAAAATAAGCTTTTTATTGAGCAGAAACTTTTATATTGGTATGTGAGGTCCGAATCCTGGATTATATTCACATACATGAGAAACGCCAGAAAATGTCATTTTCATTTTTTATCATTTTAGCTTATAATTTGACCAGTTAATTTATTTACAACATTTTCAGTGTGTCCAAATGCTTGTTCACAAATCTGGATTACTTCCAGTTATAGGAGTTAATTTTCAAATTATTTTTTGACATATATCAGATTTGACAGACATCTTATCAAAGATCTTTGATAAATAAATAAGGCGAATTTATATCGTTATTTTTGCTAAATATTCCTTGTAATAAAAATTATTTTTAAAAAATCCAAAAAAAAGCTCTTATTTTTCAAATTCATTACTTAGTTTTTAATTAATGTTTTACTTAGTAAATACCACTATTTCTTAAAATCTACTGTGACACGTATTTCGATGCATTCCGCATCATTTTCAAACACCGTAGGAAATTGATGCGGAATGCATCGAAACACGCGTTACAGTAGATTTTAAGAAATAGTGGTATTTACTTAGTAAAACATTAATTAAAAATGGATTGATTTTACCACAAAGTGACTGCCGAATCAATTAATGAAATTCACTATTTAGGTTTACGAACTCAATAAAACGACCAATAAAATGAAACAAAATACAAGAATAAATCAAGAAAAGAAACATACGAAAATAAACTTGCTCCTTCTACCTCCTGTGATTTTTACGATATAAAACATAAATGGTTGGTAGCAAAAAACTTGCTTCTAATATCTGCACCGTATATTTCAACTGAATAAAAAACTTACTTCTATTATCTGCATCGTATATTTCAACTGAGTAAAAAACTTGCTTCTCTTATCTGCACCGTATATTTCAACTGAGTAAAAAACTTGCTTCTATTATCTGCACCGTATATTTCAACTGAATAAAAAACTAGCTTCTATTATCTGCATCGTATATTTCAACTGAGTAAAAAACTTGCTTCTATTATCTGCACTGTATATTTCAAGTGAGAAAATTTGCTTCTATTATCTGCACCGTATATTTCAACTGAGAAAATTTGCTTCTATTATCTGCACCGTATATTTCAACTGAGAAAATTTGCTTCTATTGTCTGCACCGTATATTTCAACTGAGTAAAAAACTTGCTTCTATTATCTGCACCGTACATTTCAACTGAGTTTGTTATATGAGATATCTACAATTGGATGCCTTAACCCGATGGACCTCTTGCCCCACCTTACTCTACTCTAGTCACGTGTTTTGAAGATGGAATCACGTTAATAAAACAAAATTTTGTGCCAATGCGAAGGCAACGAACTGTCGCTGACGTAGGGTGGGAAATAACGCCAGGAAGTTTTACAATTCGACACTTACTTTCCAAAGGTTTGCACACTTCCACTCTTTGACGAGCATTTTCGCACAGAGAAACTTCATTAAGTTTTTCATTGTAAAAATATGTATATATTATGATATGATACTGTCATCATATTTTTATTTAAGAATATTTTGTTTTTTTTTGCATATAAATACTAGATACATATCGTAGTCATACAGGAGAAAGTGACCAAGTGCATTTTTTACAAAAACGTAATCATTGACTGTTTGATATCTTAATAGCTTAATATTGCTCTGAAAAAAATCCCAAAGGATTTTAAACTTGGAAATGTAATTTATTGAATTTATTGATTTAAAAATGACTAACTGCATTGATGTTTATTTTCTTGCCAAGCAAATGTAACTTAAATGGCCCTCCTGAACATTTTACGTTTTGTTAGTTGGTCACTTTCTCCTGTACGACTACGATATATATATATATATATATATATATATATATATATATATATATATATATATATATATATATATATATATAAATAATATCAGTGTTTACATGTATTATAAGCACATGTATTATATATATTTTGTACTTTTTTGCGTAAATTATAAGCAGGGCAACAAAAGCTTCCAACTCTTTCGTTTACGCTAATTTTTACACGTGAACCTTCGTCCTAAAATGTAAACAACTGTTTAGAACGTAAGTCATAATTAAGCTTTCTATAAACAAGTATAATATGGCAGCAAATAGTGACATTAACGTAAAATAAAGCCTTCCACCCACGATCGTGAAATTTACGCTTCTGACCGCAGGAGTTGTGGCGGAAAAAAAATAATCCGAGAAATCCAAATTTCAATGGAACATTACCATTCATTGTTAGTTATACTTAATTAGTTGTGCTGTAAAGGTCCAACTCCTTAGAAGCTGCCTTTAAGAACGGCGAACGAACCCAATTATAAATGACGCAAATGTGCGTTAAATAATACCAATGTTGCATAACAGTACTTATGTTTATTTTATTAAAATTAAACACTTGAATATACCACTTTAATGAGTTTCTTTTTTATTTACGACTAGTTTCGAAAACGACAGATGTTTTCATCTTCTGGTACAAATCAATTAATTATTTGGTCATTCCACAAAGTTAATGCCAAATCAATATATAATATAGTACTTATGTACACCTATCGGCCATATGCATTAAAAGAGGATAAACCACACTTCGCTTTTCTAATTTTTTGGCCCATTTTTAAGAATTATTGAATAAATCAGCCTCCGTAGTGTAATAGTCAGCATCCTCGGCTAACGTAGGTACTGGAAGTCTCGGGTTCAATTCCCAGGGAGGGTCGAATAAATATAAGTGATTCTCCACTCTTATATTTATTCTACATCACCCTGGACTGGTACCTGAAGCGAGGGCTGACCTTTCCTTCATGGGTTAACGATCAAGATAACACTGCATTTATATGATGCAGTGCCCTTTGCATTATCGGTTGCGGATGTGGGTTTAACCGAAATGAAATGAATAAACCAATCAATTCATTTTTAAATAGGTGCGTCCGTCGCTTTTATAAGCCGCTTCTAAGGAATTGGACTTTTAAACCCCCTTTATAGTACTTTGGTTCCTTTTAAAATAAAAATTATTACTTTTTACCCTTATCTCGCAACTTTTATTTCACAAAAGACTTGAAATATAATTAATTAGGTACCTACGTCATCAACGATATTCTTTTTTGTATCCTTTTGTTTTTTTGTCATTTTTATAAGCCAGTGAACGAAATTCGCTATGAATTGGGATCCGGTCACTCTATCAATATAAATGAACGAATCATGAAGACCCATTTCTTTTTAAAACACCTGAAAGAGCGAAAACAATAATAGTTTCTGGTGAAAAATGATCATACAATTAAGTATAGTATGCGTTTGGTATGACACGATTTTCGTACTTTGAAGTTTAAGTCATGGGTGGCCAACCTTTTCAGTAGCCGGGCCAAAATTTAGAAATGAGATTTCCTACCGGGCCGTAAAATAAAATTTCTATAATTATTCTAAGCAAACATGAAATATATTGTTTTTTAAAGACGGTATAAAAATGATAATCAAACATATTGATTTAATTATAGATAGACAATAATCAAACGTATTTATTAAATTAGGGACAGGCTTATTTTTGAGAAATCAGTTTTTTTTGGACACATAATTTTAACGACACTCTCCAAACATTCCTTAACCATTTCACAATCTGAATATTGGTTCAAATTTTTTTGCTAGATTATTATGGCTACTGCATAACTAGCTTTTACTAAGTATTTTGACTCTTGAATCCCTCTAGTCAGTCGGTTATGGCAGCATCAATGTGTATTTAAAAATCGATCGCAAAATGTTGTGATTGTTTGTTAAAACGATTATACCATAGAATAAATTGTCTCGATAATGAGATACTTCCATATTTGAGATATGATGCAAACTATGCATGATGAAATGTTCTTTTGGTGGTTTTATGTACATTTAAAGAACACATGTCGCTCACTCCTTTCAAGAACGTCATAAATAAAAAAACTTGATTTTTCAGGAGAACGTTTTTGAAGTTAAAAAATATAATATAATGTATTAAAAATAAATATCAACCCACTTATTGAACTTTTTACTGTGAAACAGATCTTTTTAGGTAAAACCTGAATGTTTTTTCTCTATTTGAAAAATATTCATTTTATTTTAAAAAATAATTAACTAATACCTTTTCTTAAAAATGCAAAAACAACACTTTCTGCCCTGTAGCGGGTGAATATTAAGTTAAAAATATGCCTCTTTTGCTGGGATATAGTACATTTTTTGGGCATTCCGAAAACATGCCTAACTGAAAATTGACGATTTTTGATTTATGACGTTCTTGAAAGGAGTGAGCGATGTGTGATCTGCACCGCGGGCCACAAAAAGTCACCAGGCCGCAGGTTGGCCACCCTTGGTTTAAGTGAAACCAAACCATTATTCACTTAAACCAGTCTAGTAAATGCAGACATCCATATTCTTCTTCATCTTTGATGGGATGTCAAAAATTATATGAAAAATAACTCCTATAATCGGAGATAATCCAGATTTGTGAACAAGTATTTGGACACACTCAAAATGTTGTGAATTATTATATATGCAAGTAAACAATATTTATTTTCATATCAATTAGCACGACTCATTTCACACAGCTTGACAGGGGTAGTAGGTAGGTACATATTAAATGATTTGTAGTATAGTAGTTTGTGACAGAATTATTGTTGTATGTCAAGAATAGTTGTTGCCTTTACGTAGACTTACAATTTTAGTTTATTTTCATACCAGTCAGCACGAGTCACTGTTTCACACACGTTTACTGTGTTGTAATACGATTTAATATTGCGTATAATTTGAGTGTTTTGTTGAGTATTATGGTAATTATATTGTTTGGCGTAGTATTATTTTCCAAGTGTTGGATGCTGAATATACTCCAGAAGAGAACAGAGTTCTTCCTCCGCATAGGTAACGTTTATTATTATTATTAACGAATTTTATCACTTCATTTTAATAATTCATGGAGGTTGCCTTATCACTTACGTAGTTTTCAAGATTCCTTGAATACTAAAAACGTATTTGAAATTTTATACAATAAAAAGATATTATTATGAAAATCTATATAAGACAAATAAAACGAATTTGAAATGATGATACAAAAAATATACATTTTATACAAACTAACCATCACGCAGTGGTAGGCATATATAATAAAATGCCACACTAATCTGTCCTTTCACACAATCTTCGCCTCTTTGACATTCATGCATCTCCTTATACAAAAATGTCGATTATTTCGATTTCCGACCTGACCACTTTCATGTATTTGAAATACTTGATCATGCCAATGTTTCCTAGGTTTTCCTTTGCTTGTATTACCAATTACGTTCATTTCATGAATTCGTATTACAATTAAAAAAAAGAGAAATATTTGTGTAAAAATAGGTATCAAATTATGATAGAGTGGATTCGAACCGAGAAACTCTGACTTTCTGAGAGTCCGCGACACTAACCACCGGACCACAACCCGACACATTCTATTATTTTTGCTTCATTCGATATGTTATAAAAATACTTATATATTTTGATATATATTTACATGTTTGTAATAAATATTATAGTTATATGTTCAAAAGAGTAAAAAAAAACACTTAACTTTTATCGTTATCTAATAAAATTGCCTTTACTCGTATGGATAATAATATCATAAGTGTTAAAGAAGAATTCGGACCTCACATACTAATAAAAGAGTTTCTGCTCAATAAATAGCTTCTTTTCATCTCACCAAAAGATATCTCTAGTGAAGTTCTAGTAATTCAAAAACAATGTTTCACAATTGGTTCATATATATAGAAATTCCAAGAATTTGAGTAGTGTGGTTGTCAATAATGGGTAGAATTGGTGAATGTAATACTTATGTATAGTGATCACTTAACCCAGCCTATGACGGTCGTCAGCCCCGTAAATGGCCAGACTGCCATATTCTTCTTCATCTTTGATGAGATGTAAAAAAAATTAAAGAAGAATAATATAAATGTATACATTTTCTTTCTTATAGCTACTTGACGCCAAACATTCTATATGGATCCCTACGTTGGTGGTGTTCATCAAATGATATTGGTAAGCGAATATTGATTTATATTTGTAACATGCACGTATCTCGTATTTTTCTAATCGTTAATACGTATATTTTAATTTGAACAGCACCGTATCTAGGGAAAGCGGGGCCCAATGCGATAATTTTTTAGAGGTGACAAAAAAAATCATCCATGTTACGGTTTGATATTTTAATTTTTTTTTCTTAGCCCTTTACAAAAATTTTATAGGCGGTGCTCGATTATCGGCCAAATCAAATATCGCTTTTCATTTTTTTATCGATTGCACACGCGGTTTGATTGTATAAAAGTGCGAAGCCCTATCAGATGGCATCTATTTCACACTCTCCAAGAACGACCCCGAATATTAATTATTATAATGATTATAATAAAATAAATAAAAAACGTAGGTACTAGGTATACGTATGTATGTTCCGTTATAAATCGTTATTTATGTAATTGTATAATATTTTGCCTACAATATTTTATTTAAATACCATTCATTTTGTAATGACGGTTAACAGAGAATCATTGTGTCCAAGACGCTAAAAATTCAGATTAAAAAAAAATAAAACTTTGTTTTTTAATTTCTTTAGTTAGCTTATATTACATTTAAAATAAACTATTTTTATACATAATTTATAGCATAAATATATTTACATATTCTTACACTAAATAAAACCCTTTTCGTTTTTCATACATTCAAGCATCTCATCATACATTTTCGATCCCTTTACATTATACAATTTTCTGTTTTAAAAAAAATTAACTATCGTATTCTACAAAAAAAAACATAAAATATGAATACCCTTATAAGAAGAAATATGTGCAATTTATTCATTAACAAAACTTGATTTTGAATATAATAAAACATATTTCGTTATAAAGTACTTAAGTAGGGTTTTTCAAATTTCCTGACCAAATTTACTTGGGACTTGTGTTTGCCACAGTACCTCGATGTTTGTCCGGCGTTTAGGAGACGAGTGAAGCAAATCCAGTTGTTATTGTTATGTAAATATGATTCGGGAAGTGAAAACCAGAAATTTGCATCCAGCTTTACTCGAATGTCGGGAAACGAAGGCAACTGATTGTATTATTTGTCTTCTAAAGGGAAAGCTTCAGACTCAAAGCCCATTAATAATTCAGCTTTCATACAAAGTGTTCTTAGTTAAAGTGATTGATCTCCCCTTTTATATTGTTAAGAATCTCATATATCTCTCTTTTTTGGTCTTTTCAAAATAGTTCTTTCATTATTGTATTATTTAATCTTTATTTTGATTCAGTTGCGTAATATTTTACAGAAAAAAATTGGGTCTGTTTTTATGCGGATCTTTTTATGTGATTTTTGAAGCTATGCGATTTTCAAATGTAATGGAACTTATCCCTTATTTTTGTATGTAGTTCAAGTCTTTTTTAATGCGAATTCATATTAAAAAATCTAAAATTTAGACTAGTGCTGGTTACAACCGTTAAAGTGTAATTGTGTCACTGGTACAAATTTAAGCTCAAATCTTACATCGTATTCAAGAGATACTTTATTGGAAAAAACAGAAAAAGCACTTCTGTTTTTATTTTTATGTATTTTTTTATAAACTTTTTTTTATGTGACTCCCCGTGAAACGCATCAATCGCATAAAAAGAGACTTAATTGTGTATATTTAAATATATATATATATATATATATATATATATATATATATATATATATATATATATATATAAATATATATATATATATATATATATATATATATATATATATATATATATATATGTATATATATATATATATAGACATATATATATATGTATATATATTTATATATATATATATATATATATATATATATATATATATATATATATATATATATATATATATATATATATATATATATATATATATATATATGTATATATATATATATATATATATATATATATATATATATATATATATATATATATATATATATATATATATATATATATATATATATATATATATATATATATATATCTATATATATTTAAAAATTTATTATATATTTAAAAAATCATCCATGTTACGGTTTGATATTTTAATTTTTTTTTCTTAGCCCTTTACAAAAATTTTATAGGCGGTGCTCGATTATCGGCCAAATCAAATATCGCTTTTCATTTTTTTATCGATTGCACACGCGGTTTGATTGTATAAAAGTGCGAAGCCCTATCAGATGGCATCTATTTCACACTCTCCAAGAACGACCCCGAATATTAATTATTATAATGATTATAATAAAATAAATAAAAAACGTAGGTACTAGGTATACGTATGTATGTTCCGTTATAAATCGTTATTTATGTAATTGTATAATATTTTGCCTACAATATTTTATTTAAATACCATTCATTTTGTAATGACGGTTAACAGAGAATCATTGTGTCCAAGACGCTAAAAATTCAGATTAAAAAAAAATAAAACTTTGTTTTTTAATTTCTTTAGTTAGCTTATATTACATTTAAAATAAACTATTTTTATACATAATTTATAGCATAAATATATTTACATATTCTTACACTAAATAAAACCCTTTTCGTTTTTCATACATTCAAGCATCTCATCATACATTTTCGATCCCTTTACATTATACAATTTTCTGTTTTAAAAAAAATTAACTATCGTATTCTACAAAAAAAAACATAAAATATGAATACCCTTATAAGAAGAAATATGTGCAATTTATTCATTAACAAAACTTGATTTTGAATATAATAAAACATATTTCGTTATAAAGTACTTAAGTAGGGTTTTTCAAATTTCCTGACCAAATTTACTTGGGACTTGTGTTTGCCACAGTACCTCGATGTTTGTCCGGCGTTTAGGAGACGAGTGAAGCAAATCCAGTTGTTATTGTTATGTAAATATGATTCGGGAAGTGAAAACCAGAAATTTGCATCCAGCTTTACTCGAATGTCGGGAAACGAAGGCAACTGATTGTATTATTTGTCTTCTAAAGGGAAAGCTTCAGACTCAAAGCCCATTAATAATTCAGCTTTCATACAAAGTGTTCTTAGTTAAAGTGATTGATCTCCCCTTTTATATTGTTAAGAATCTCATATATCTCTCTTTTTTGGTCTTTTCAAAATAGTTCTTTCATTATTGTATTATTTAATCTTTATTTTGATTCAGTTGCGTAATATTTTACAGAAAAAAATTGGGTCTGTTTTTATGCGGATCTTTTTATGTGATTTTTGAAGCTATGCGATTTTCAAATGTAATGGAACTTATCCCTTATTTTTGTATGTAGTTCAAGTCTTTTTTAATGCGAATTCATATTAAAAAATCTAAAATTTAGACTAGTGCTGGTTACAACCGTTAAAGTGTAATTGTGTCACTGGTACAAATTTAAGCTCAAATCTTACATCGTATTCAAGAGATACTTTATTGGAAAAAACAGAAAAAGCACTTCTGTTTTTATTTTTATGTATTTTTTTATAAACTTTTTTTTATGTGACTCCCCGTGAAACGCATCAATCGCATAAAAAGAGACTTAATTGTGTATATTTAAATATATATATATATATATATATATATATATATATATATATATATATATATATATATATATATATATATATATATATATATATAAATATATATATATATATATAATATATATATATATATATATATATATATATATATATATATATATGTATATATATATATATATAGACATATATATATATGTATATATATTTATATATATATATATATAATATATATATATATAATATATATATATATATATAATATATATATATATATATATATATATATATATATATATATATATATATATATATATGTATATATATATATATATATATATATATATATATATGTATATATATATATATATATATATATATATATATATATATATATATATATATATATATATATATATATATATATCTATATATATTTATATATATATATATATATATATATATATATATATATATATATATCTATATATATATATATATATATATATATATATATATATATATATATATATATATATATATATATATATATATATATATTTATATATATATATATATATATATATATATATATTTATATATATATATATATATATATTTATATATATATATATATATATATATATATATATATATATATATATATATATATATATATATATATATATATATATGTATATATATATATATGTATATATATACATATATATATATATATATATATATATATATATATATATATATATATATATATATATATATATATATATATATATATATATATATATATATATATATATATATATATATATATATATATATATATATATATATATATATATATATATATATATATATATCGATTGGGAAAATGTAGAGAAGGGATGAATTAAACACCAAACTCCCAGGGGTATTGCCTCATTTATTATTATTTTAATTTCAATAGTTAATAATACTCTATTACATTTCAACAAAGTTTCTTGTGATATGGTACAATATAACAAACAAACGCTCTAGAAGGAATGATTTATTCAATTCAACATGTTGTATGGATATAATCCAACATTTTGCCAGCCAATTCAAAATGTTAGACTAATTCATTAGAATTGAAATCTTTTTATTTTCAAGACAATTTTTCGTCCTTAAAAATGCCTTAAAGTTAGTGTAACTAGTAATTTCTGGTTTCACTAAGAACTAAGGAGTTATTTCTACAACTATAAATTTTGACACAAGATTCTTATGTATGTAGCAAATCAATATAATAAGTTCATAAAATTTAAATCATAAATATTTTTTTTATAATTTGATACAAATAAAAACGTGTTATAACATACATATATTAAAAACTTAATTAAAAATAATTTTGTCATCATTTGCAAAATAAGTGAAAGATTCTATAATACAAAAAATATAATGAAATTACAATGGGAATAATGCGTATTTCATAATGAAAACAATGCGGAAATCGTAATATTTCTTTAAAAATTGCATTAATAATAGGAGAAAAAAGGTTTCAAACATTTTTTCAGACTTAAATTAAATAAAACTACCGTATAAATATATTTTGTATTATCAAGTATATAATATATGAAATTCAGGCTAAGTAAAAAATAAAGATAAATATAATTTTTTAATAAAACTATTTTGATCAAATATTTTTATGTCCAATTTATATTTTTTTACTACTTAAAAGTAATAAAAAGGTGTACCAAAGAACAAAAACTATTGTATCTCTTATAATGTCAGTAAAAATATAATGACAATAAATAAATAATCGGTGGAAAATATAATAATTTTAGTAAAAAGTAACATACTTATAAATTATAAAAATTGAATATGTTTAGAGAAATATATGTATAACAAAATACGAATATTCTCTTATCCATTCATTCCGCACGTACATATATTGACATGCGTTCATTTCCAATTATTGCCATTTTCATAATTAAAATTTCAATCACAGTAAGTAAACTCGGGGTTCAATGGAAAACAGTACTCAAAAGGACAATGCTAGGTTGTAAATTGTTACAATACAATATGAATACGAAATTATTGAAAAGAAACGTAAAGTAGTGCTTAAAATACAAGAAAAAAGCACAACGACTTAATAACAACTGTGAAAATATATATCGTTATTAAACGAAGTGAAATGTTAAAATAATTGGGCAGAAGTGAAATGTTAAAATAAAAATTCAAAGATGTGACGGAGAATATATCGTTTTTATACGAATAAAGATAGAAGTCAGAGCATCCCAGAGCATAACGATCTGTTATTTGGCTGGTTTAAGAAAACACGGATATTTAATAATGGGTAGAATGGTCTAATTTACACAAGTGCATAAAGTTATCACTTAAGCCAGCCACATACCATTTAAAAGCCCAAGGATGTTATTTTATTTTGTATAAAAACAATACTGCTCCATCTTCAGTAAAGACATTTGTAATATATAATAAATATTAATATATTATCCGTAGGGTGAATAATCCAGTGTCTGATAAAATATTCAAAAAAAAAAATAAAATAAAGTTAATATTAATAATGTTTCATACTCAAATCTCAAATCCGACACTACTATAAAATATTATATTAATTTCTAAACCTAAAAATTCTTTAAATTAAAAAATACTACGAATGTAATTATCTATTTAAATACATTTTCATAATAAAATAACTTTAGATATTTGTTTAAAAAAATAATTAAATATATATTTAGTATTAAAAATATACGTCCCTTAATAATGGTAAATTAATGGTTAATATTTTAAGAAAATCTCAATAAATGCAAAAAATAAATTGTTTGTTTGCATAGTATGAATCATACCAGAATCGTATAATATATCAGAAAAAGCACGAATAAAATATGATAAATATATTTTTAATTTATACTTGTTTGAATACTCTTAACGATATATTATAAACTATCCCTTAATGAAAATTGAACAAGTTATTAAGTTACGTAACATGTCACACTTAACATTAAATTGACAAGTATT
>NW_028282894.1:0-16359 GCF_059751285.1 Brachycentrus maculatus | reverse complement strand
CTGCATTGGTGTTTATTTTCTTGCCTAGCAAAAGTGACTTAAATGGCCCTCCTGAACATTTTACGTTTTGGTAGTTAGTCACTTTCTCCTGTACGACTACGATATGTAATGTACAAGGTTTGTAGATCAATTACTGGATTTTTGTTTCTTCTAGCTAGAAACATGTTTCACTTTGATCTGTTTTCGGAACGGAGGATAAACTAGTGTGGGCTAGTCGGGAACTTCTTGGCATTTGCTCATTGCTGGGAGAAAAACACGTAAAACTCTCAGGAGAAGCCGAACTATTGACTGTCATCTCTGGTGACCCCGAATAAAACCCCTCAAAGTTAACATCGCGTCTATCCAATGCGGTGCTCTTTGCATCAAATGCGGAAGAAAAAAAACATGAAGTAGTGATTTTTGTTGTTGTTGTCAGGTTGCAAGCCCTGATAGAGCGCGAGTGGCTGCAGGCCGGGCACCCGTTCGGCACACGCGTGGCGCGCTCGTGCTACGCGGGCGCGCCGCCGCCCTCCGCCGGCGGGCTGCGCAAGGCCTCCTTCGCGCCAGCGCCCGCGCCGCCGCCGCCCGGCTCCGCGCCCAGCTTCCTGCTGCTGCTGGACTGCATCCACCAGCTGCAGGACCAGTTCCCCTGCAGCTTCGAGTTCACGCAGGACCTGCTCGTCGCCCTCTTTGAGCACTCCTACTGCAGCCAGTTTGGTGAGCCCGCAACGCCCGTATTTTCAATTTCAATTTCAATTTATTTATTTCAATTAATATATACATTTAGTCCGCCTCTGTAGTGTAATAGTCAGCACACTCGACTACCGTTCTGGAGGTCCCGGGTTCGATTCCCAGGGGGGTCAAATAAATATAAGTGATTTTTTCACTCTAATATTTATTCCATATTAATAATAATAATAATAAATTTGGATAACTTATATAGCGCCATTTTCGTAAAAAAATACCTCAGGGGCGCTTCACTGTGAATGAATTGGGGAAAATATTAGGGTGGAAATGATTTAGCAAACAAATGTGTTTTTAGCCTGGACTGGTACCTGAAGCGGAGGGCTGATCACCTTTCCTTCATGTGTTAACGATCAAGATAACACTGCGTTTATATGATGCAGTGCCCTATGCATCATTGGGGTGCGGATAAGGGTTTGAAAAATGAATGAATATATACATTACACACTATAAAAAATTTAAATCATATACATTAAAAATACATTAAAATAAAATATATGTAAGAACTATTGCTAAAGGTGTAGAAGAATCCCGCTTCGGAAAACTCCTTCAGATGCATGGAACAGATCAATATCCAATGAGATATTGTTCAACATAGCGGTAGCTCTTCGTACAGGCATAACCATCGGCAGGTTCGTCCTGTGTATAGGAATGTGAAACAATCTATGTCGACGCTGTCTTAGGTAACTATCGGGAACATACAGACCAATGTTCCGGATAGTTTCAGGATTATCGATCATACCGCGCAACAATTGATAAAAATGCCTAATCAAATACACATTCTTGCTAGTCTCTAAACTATTGTAGCCAAGCATACCCTGGAGAAACTCGGTCGGGTAGAGCCAAGGATAATAGCCGCATTGTGTGAAGAGAGAGATAGAGAGTGTTATATGGCAAGTTAGGATACAAATTGGCATCAGGGCCATTATGGAACTGAATTGGGACAAGGCACCTTATCCCTTCTTCTCTTCTCTTTGTGATCTTTCTATAGATCCTGGGGATCTGTCTGTGACCAAGCTGAATACAAACATCGCGGCTGTGCAACATTTGTGTATGGACCGGGATAAGAGGGGTAGAGGAGTTGTTCCGGATGACATAGGACCACAAAGCCTTTGACAGAGTGATCGCCAATGTTGCACCAAAGTAAATTACAACATTTTATAGAAGTATACTTTACAGCAAAGCATACTCCATCGTAGCTCTGCTACGCAGTTGATCCCTAAAGGAAGACTTAAAATCTAACCAAACTTTTGTTCCTGATGTGATTTTTGATTTTGTGATTTCAGGAACGTTCCTGGGTGACTGCGAGAAGCAGCGCGAGGAGATAGGGCTGTACGAGAACACCACGAGCCTGTGGTCGCACCTCAACACGCCGGCGGCCATCGGGGCCATGCTCAGCCCCCTGTACGAGCCCAACCAGGGCATCATCTGGCCCTCCGTGGCCCCCATGAGCCTCGCCCTGTGGGAAGGTCAGCATCCTCTATTGAGGCTTGATTTTTTTCAAGAGTTTCGGCTCAATGTAAATCCAAATTATCATCAATAATAATAATTTTTGATAATTTATGTAACGCCATTTTCGTAAAATACTACCCCAAGGTTGCTTCGCTGCGATTATATGTATTGGGGCAAATAAGATTGTGGAAATGATTCAGTAAACAAATTCTACCCATAATTGACAACCAGACTACTCAAATTTTTTGGAACTCCTTGATATATTGATCAATCTCGTGACCCAGTACATTTGAGTTTGTGATCATTTAACTAGGCTACTACAGATTGTAAGCCCTGTAGATGCCCAGACATCCATATTTATCCTCATGTATATTGAGATTTCAAAAATGTAAAAAATAACTTCTATGTGGAGATAATCCAGATTTGCAAACAAGTATTTGGATATTCAAAATGCTGTATTTATTTATGTTCCCATTTCAGAGCTGTATCTGCGTTGGGTGATTGACTTTGCGGAGCAGCGGATGGCGCTGGAGCAGATCTCCCGCATCCGCGAGAAGGACAAGGAGCTCCGCAGCAAGGCCGTCAAGCTGAGGAGGCAGCTCTCCGACCTCATCCGCGAGGTCAGCCAGCTCGAGAGCTCCGAGCGCGGCGACCCGGAGCCCCCGGAGAAGGAGTAGCCCGCCAACTGGCCGGGAGAGCAACCACAGTCAGTTCCCGACTTACCAACATGCTAGAGTCATCACTCTGCTATTAATCATATGAATTAGTTGTCTAGTCCGCCTCCGTAGTATAGCGGTTAGCGCGCTAGGCTACCATGTTGGAGGTCCCGGGTTCGATTCCCAGGAGGGTCAAAATAAACATTAGTGATTTTTCAGTCTCATATTTATTTAATATGACCCTGGACTGGTACCTGAAGCGGAAGGCTGATCACCTTTCCTTCGTGTATTTAACAATCAAGATAACACTGCTTCTATACGATGCAGTGCCCTATGCACCATTGGAGTACGGATAAGGGTTGGAAGAAGAAGTTATCTCGAGTCATTACTTTGCTGTTGCAAATCATATGAATTAGTTGTAACAAAAATCTGCAACGTGGTAAAGTTTTTTTATGTTCCTGGTTTACCTTCAATGACTTCTAACGTTTTCACCCGATAACAGGCATCTTCAGAACAACTTCTTCTAACCCTTGTCCGCACCCAATGGTGCATAGGGCACTGCATCATATTGACACAGGGACACCTTGATTGTTACTAACATGAAGGCAAGATGATCACTCCTGCGCTTCAGGGACCAGTCCAGGGTAATATGAAATGAATATTAGAGTATAAAATCACTAATATTTATTTTGACCCTCTTGGAAATTGAACCCGGAACCTTCAGCATGGTAGCCTAGCACGCTTACTACTAAACTATGGAGGTAGACAAAACAGTCATCATAAATACAGTAAAAGCGTGTTAGTTTGAAATTGGAGAGACCAAAATTTTAATAAATCTCTCATATTCCATATCCTAACGATGCACAGAGATGCTTCAAAAGTAATTGATTTTTTTTTTGTCAAAACAACTAATCAATTAATTTGAAAAAAGGAAAAATCTTGCATTTTCAGATGTAATATTTTTTAACACAGTGTTTGGGAAACGCCTAAAAGCATCTTTTACAAGCTGTTAGTAGAGAGCGGGAGACGCTTGTAAGTGTTATATTTGCTTACTTTTGAGTGCAAGAGATGCCAAAAAACATCAGAATTGGGTTTGGGGTTACTTATGATTAGTCTTCTTCTTCTCTTATTCGTCATTGCTGAAGGTTGTGACCCTTGCAGAAACAATGATTCTCCAGTTATCCCTTGACTGCGCTGCACGTAGCGCTCCAACCACTGAGGTGCCTGCTGCTGCCTTAATTTGATCGGTCCATCGTGTGGGGATCTCCCTCTCCCTCTCTTTCCCTCCAGGCTACCGATCACAACTAGTCGTTCCAGGCTATTCTTGTTGCCACGCGCAACGTGTCCAAAGAACTGGAGAATCCGTCGGGTACAGATATTGGCCAGAGTCAAGCCATCCAAGCGTAGTTCCTGGCGAATGGACTCATTGGTGCGTCTAGCTGTCCATGGAATTTGGAGCATGCGCCTCCAACACCACATTTCGAAGGCATCAATTTTTATGATTAGTATACGACTTTAATTAGTATACTAACTATGGTCGGGGTGATGAGAAAATTGCCCGAGAACAATGTGTTAATTTCGGTAATATTTCAATTATTACTGTTCTAATTAATGAGCCTTCACTGTCTGTTGCCGTTTTACTCTTAAATGCAATGTGATTCGGATTTTAGCACATTAGTCATTTAAGAAATTCATTTCTTACAATGGATGATTATCCTCAAAGGATCACTTAATTTCAAAGTATTCAGATTTAATTGTTTTAAATAAGTATGAAGAAAATAGATTTATTTCTAGTACACCTCATCCAATTAAATAAATATAAGAGCATAGTTTTATCACTTCTTTTAAGCATTCCATTATATAGTAAATACTTTTTTTTTGTAACTTTCAGAATAGATTGTGGTACAAAATAGGATTTATCATTTAGTTTTTGAGTAATTATTTATAGGTTAGAAAATGATCATTCTTGCCATAGATTCAAAATAACGAACTTTAAATTGTGCATCGAAGGTTTACGATTTAATCTAAATAAATACTTATTTATCTGAGGCATTAAATGCCTAATCTAGGTAGGAATAAACTGCAAATTGTTATTTAAAGAAGTATAGAATATAGGAAAAGTGTTTTAGAATATCATCTATCTCCACAAAGTCACTCTTAGACCACAAGATCTGATTGATTACACACATGCATATTTATTACTTGCTTTTATTATCCAATGTATAAACTGTAAAAAAAAAGCTGTCCAAAAACAGATAATTGAGATTACTCTCCTTAGTAAATGTCGTGACATATATTTTTGCAGTATTTAAATTACGAACAGTTTTTTTTATTATTTTTTTTATTTAGTAAATAATAGTTACATTTTTTATACAATTTCTATACATTTCTACTTAATACAATCTTATAATTTTAGCTGCGCTGAGCCTCTCCAAAAAACAGTCTGAGCTCTTGTACTAGGGAGGGATGTTTTTCTTATTTTTTTGGTTTATAGTATCTTGTTATACATTTTTTTTAAATATTACGAGGGAGTTATCTTGTTTATTTTTCTACTGTATAGTCTGCATATGTTTGTAGTGTTCGATTTTCGATTTTCTAACCATGTCAACCTATCTAACATTAGTATCTTCCAAAAATTCATAGCCAACTGAATAAGCTATCAGAAAATTGTGGAAATTATATTAAACCATATCCGCTCCCTAGGTGGAGCATATTCCACAAACTGTCTCCAGGCTTTTCTGTCGGCTGCCAGCTCCCTTGCATCCTCCCAAGTCAGATCCGCGTCCCGAAGTTCTGACGAGAACTGCCGATGAATTGTCAGCAGTGGTCGTCCTGGGCGGCGCAAACCTGATACCTTGTAAAAGAGGCAAGCTTGATTCAGGCTCTCAGAAGGCATGCGGAGTGCATGGCCAAGCCAACTGAATCGCCTTTTTTTGATGACAGTTGCGATTAAGATTTGCTGCGTCCTACGCCTTATCTCTTCATTCCTTACAAAGTCAAACCACCGCACGCCTAAAATTCTCCGCAGACACCTATTCTCAAAGCTTAGTACACGGCTGCTCTGGGCCCTTGTAAGGTGCCATGTTTCACAGCCGTATAAGAGAACAGGAGCAATGCAGGCATTGTATAGGCGGCATTTGGTCTTCACCGAGTATAAATCCGATCTCCAGACAGCCTTCATACTGTTAAATGCGGACCCTGCGAGTCCTAATCGCACTCCCAGTTCCTTTTGAAGTTAATTATCCTGGAAATATGGTGAAACAAGTTAAAAACTTAATCATTCTAGGGGTACGATTTATAATCTTAGATGAATACATATATAAAAACTTTCTTCTTTAAAATTAATATATAAAAGTTTTAAAAATATTTTCTTTGCGTAAGACTGACACAAAATTTTACTTTATTTAATTTAAATCTCTGCTGATATCTTCACCAAAGCTGTATCGCTATTAATGTGGCATAATTTATTTACGAATTTGGCGTTTGATTTGTCGAACTCCATTTTAATTTATGAATTAATTTTTAAATCAAATACAATCATTCGTTTGAAAATGCCATAACTAGATGCAAACAAATGTCACAATATTAATCTTTATGTTTTTTTTTTAGTAAAATACAGCTTAGTAGACTCAAAAAACCTCTGTTTGATTTGAAAATTAATTCATAAATGGCATAATTTATATGAATATTTAGTTCTTAAATGCGTAATGCGCTATAATAGCGTTTTTAGATGACTTAGTATTGATTTTCTAGTCAATTATAAACATGTTCATTAATTATTAAACTTTTAATTATTTAATATATTAACCATTTAACCGCGTTAACTTTGTTCCTGTTCCTAAGAGACGCCAGTGCGCGGCAGTATTTCGCCGTTTTTTCAATGGTTACTTTTATCATGTATTTAGTTAAGAAATGATTTATTTTCCTAAACAAAAACGTTCAATGGGATTCATTGTGCCTTTTTGGTACTCTATAATACACATGTGTCACATTATTCTTGAAATATATCGTAATATAAACAAATAAGATCGTAACATAAATAAATGAAAGCACGCATCGTGTGTCACTCTTACCCACTGGCGATGCGTAGCGTCGAGAGTGAGACAGATATAGGGCATGATTATGGCGCGGACTAATTACCGACCGCAAGAAAAATCAGGGATCTGTTCTTTTATTTATCCTTGTGATGTTACAAATTATTAGTCAGATATTTCAACAGATGTCATAAGTCCAAGGATTGACGTATTATTTTATCCAAAGTTCCACACCGTGAAAAAATCCCTCTAAGTTGAACTGAGGTTCGAAACTTGGAGCAATGTAAAAACACAAACGCTTATGTCAGCCGCGTACGGGGCATGTTTTGTTAAAACACATACGGTTATGCGAGCCGCGTGGATCCGGTTAAGGTACACTATATAGGTATATGCTTACTAGAAACAGATGCGGACAAGTCTGCTAATAACAAATACAAAATAACAAATCATCATGTGTTATTTGGTCAGAAACTAAATTTAAAAAAACAGTTTTCAGATAATATAGATACATAAACATTTGAAGCACGACACCGCTTGCAAAAATTACAACAAGGGTGATTAATTTTGTGCCACCCTGCATGTGGTGTTTCGCACAGATCTTCATTGAAACAAATATTAAAAAGTTAAGGTGGGTCATTTTGAGAAATAAAAAGACTTTGTTTTTTGATCCACTCACATTTTTAATAACAACCAACTAGTTTCGGCAACATCCTGTCGCCCTCTTTAGGGTTTAATTTATGACTAAACATATATATATGTATATGTATATATATATATATATATATATATATATATATATATATATATATATATATATATATATATATATACATATATATATATATATATATATATATATATATATATATATATATATATATACATATATATATATATATATGTATGTATATATATATATATATATATATATATATATATATATATATATATATATATATATATATATATATATATATATATATATGTATATATATATATATATATATATATATATATATATATGTATATATATATATATATATATATATATATATATATATATATATATATATATATATATATATATATATATATATATATATATATAAATATAATTTTTTTACTTTTTATATTATGTTTAGTCAAAAATTAAACAGAATTGTTGCCGAAACTAGTTGGTTGTTAGTAAAAATGTGAGTGGATAAAAAAACAAAGTCTTTTAATTTCTCAAATTAATATATCACTATGATCCACAAAGTAAATGCTTTCAATATTCAAAACAGTTAAGGTGACCGGAGCATTTCGGTAAAACTGACCGGAGCATTTTGTCATAACGTCCGACTATGGATGGAGCGCTCGGCTCGCTGTACTGACTGCCTGAATGCTCGCATCGTAACGTGTTATGTGACGACCAAATGGCTCCGGTCAGTCCCTACCATTATGTTTGATATTGTATGTTTGAGCACTATGGCCCCATAGATTAGGAACGTATTTAGTTAGTAAATTAGACGAATTAGATTGCAATGGAGGAATCATTCAATCACTTGTTAAACTAATCTAAATATAGACATGAAACTAGAAAACATTCCCTAATGTCCGCCTCCGTAGTGTAATGGTCAGCAAGCTCAGCTACCGTTCTGGAGGTCCCGGGTTCGATTCCCAGGGGGGTCAAATAAATATTAGTGATTTTTTCACTCTTATATTTATTCCATATAACCCTGGACTGGTACCTGAAGCGGAGGGCTGATCACCTTTCCTTCGTGTGTTAACGATCAAGATAACACTGCGTTTGTATGATGCAGTGCCCTATGCACCATTGGGGTGCGGATAAGGGCTTGAAAAAAAAAAACAATTGAAATACATGTGATAACGAACCATGTCTATAACTTGTATTTAATAATTGTATGTTATATCTTATTTACCATGCTTTAATATTTATATATAAACTACTTAAATCAATTTTCTTTTATAAATAATACATACAATGAATAAATAACAGCAGGAAGTACAGACATTTCTTAGTTTGGTGAAGCCACTTTGTACAATGCGCTTAACAGTATACAGCCATTATTAGGCTGCTATGGTTTGGACATGTGGAGTGAATGAGCGAGGAAAGAATGGTAATATATATGAAGCAAACGTAGTTGGAAATAGAGGCAGAGTAAGACTAAAGAAATTGCCATGATCAAGTGCTTGAAACATGTAGAAGCTAAAGATCAAGGGTTGGAATTATTAGCGGGTACGTGCGAGGAGATGCACAAATATGGAAGAGGCCAAATTTTTGCAAAAACAGAGTGATGTGGCATTCTTTACTAAGAATAAGCAACACGATGGTTAGTTAAGGCGCTTGTCCACTACCCGGAATCGTCCGGCAGTCCGGTTTTGAAAAATGAAAGTGACTATGACAGTTTAGCGTGATCGAATTTACGCGCAACGTGTTCACGCACTGATCCGAAAAAAGATGGACAAAAGCACAAGCCAATCATCGTTTTAAAACGCTAACTGACATGCCGGATGGTAAAATGCCGTATAATTCCGTGTAGTGGACAAACACCCTTAGTTTTCTACTGTCAGATTATATTTACAAAATGTACTGCAGAAAGTGTTTTTTTGAGTATTTTTTTATTGATTTAATTAACAAAGCAAAATTACACAAAATTACAATCCATTTTTTGTAATTGTCTTCCGCTTGTTCTTTATTCATTGAAATGAAATTCTTCTCTATTTTGTTATTATTGAGAATTAATATAATCTCGGAACGTTCTGCGTTCTCATAATTTAACTGTGCAATTCCAAGATACATATGTTTAATAAGTCTGTAGGTTTAAGTGATATTTGTTTTAAAGTAAGTGTAATTTATTAAATTAAGCATAATATTTTTTTTTCTAAATTATATATCTAAATAATCTCCAAAGTGTTATAAAACAAAGAATAGTCAATCAGCGTCAAGTTTTCATTTTTACATTTCAATGACTTTATTTAAGACAGTACATAAAATATGTTTTAAGGAACATTAAAAAATCTAAAGTTATACGGCTGTCCAAACTCAAAACACAGTAAGGGACATTTTTTTGTAGTATGTTTTTTTTTTGCATTTTTGGACTAAGTAGATTCTACTTAGTCCAAAAATGCAAAAAAAGGTACTACAAAAAAAGACTCTTACTGTGTTTTAAGTTTGGACAGCCGTATACCTTTGTTTTCAATATTACATTATAAAAAGATATATTTAGTATCTAAACTTTAAATTACATTTTCAAATATTAAAACCTGCATAATTTGATGTGAATATGCTCACTTTACTAAAAATAATATTTTTTAAATTCATGATTACAGTGGTGCCCCGGTATACGTCCTTAACACATTCTATATCCTTGGATATATGTATATCAAACAGGATGTATATTGCACAAAATTTTCACATAAGAAATAAAGGAAAAAATTCACCATTTGGCGCACATGACTTTTATTCCTATCAAATTTCATACAAAAATACAAATTCCATTAAAAAACTATATGTGCTTTTATATGTTTGATAATTTTGTATGGATTTAATGCATTTTGAAAGTTGAAAATGGATTTAAGCAATTTAAAATTTTGAATGTTCAATTTTGCAATTTCGAAAGTTGAAAATGGATTTAAGCTGGCAATCCTTATATGTACCAAACAATTTTTTATTACCTACTTTGTGAACAAATTTTTTAACTTAAGTGTAAAAGTAAGCTATTTGATGCTATTTTATGTCATTATATAAATGTATATTTTTCAATTAATAATGTCCTTTGAATTTACTTGTTTTATCGCAGTAACAAGTGTTGTTCAGAAACACATAAGTATTGTTATGTAGCAGTGGCATGCAAGTTCCTTGTCTTAATAAACTACATCGTACTTATTGTAAGTTGGATGCATCACACCTGCAGTGTTTGAGCTGTTAATCCTGAGCTTGTACTGCACTATTCGGGCTGTGAACCGCATCACATTTTCAACATAAATTATTTTATTATTTACATCACACATCACGACTTTCAACATAAATTACGGAAAAATTGTGAAAAGAAGTTCTTTTTGCAAATTTGTGCTTATCATCAAGTTACATATCGCTCACTCCTTCCAACAACGTCATATATCAAAAATCGTCAATTTTCAGTTGTGCATGTTTTCGGAATGTCCAGAAAATGTACTACATCCCAGCAAAAGCGGCATATTTTTAACTTAATATTTACCCGCAACAGGGCAGAAAGTGTTGTTTTTGCATTTTGAAGAGGTATTGTTTAATAATTTTTTTTAAATATACTAAATATTTTTCAAATGGAGAAAAAACATTCAGGTTTTACCTAAAAAGATCTGTTGCATAGTAAATAGTTCAATAAGTGGCTTGATAATTATTTTTAATACATTTAATTATATTTTTAAACTTTAAAAATGATCTCCAGAAAAATCAAGTTTTTTTAAATATATGACGCTGTTGATGTGAGCGATATAAGAATAGTAAATTTTAATGGAGAGTGTTAATTTAGATGGAACCTGATCTTATGCTGAAGAAATGATAATTTTGTCAATTGTTTATTAATTTTCTCGATTAGATGGAAATATATTAAATGCACTAATGCTAATTTTTTCTTTGTTTTATTTCATTTGTAAAATAGTGTACCCATTTTCCTTTACAGCAAATGACAGCACCCAATGTTGCATAGGGAAGTGCATCATACAAATACAGCATTATCTTAATCCTAACCAGGTAAGATATTAAAAATCTTGTTGATAGAGAGATACCTATTTAAAATCTTGTTGATAGGGCTGATTACACCTGCTCTGTACTTGAAAAGTGCTTAAAAAATGTGAAACAAAATACAGTGAAACCTCTATCTATCGTTCCTCGAATAATCGTTTTCCCGGATGTGTCATTTATTTCTTCTACCCCGAATTCATTTCATACAAAAAAAGATCGCATCGATCGTTTTTATACACCATTTTACCGCATTCATCGTATGAATTATGCTACATATTTGATATAATTTTTCTGTTTTTTTACATTTTTTTTTTAATTTTCTGAATTTTGTTACATTCAACGACAATATTTCAACATGTTACAGACTATCGAAAGCTTGTGTGATGGATACAGCAGAACAGGTCTGAAGATCTTTGGGTTCTGTTCAACTTCGTATTTTTTTTTTTAATAAATACATTTATTAACATCTAAAACTTGTATTCTTGAAATTTCCACCTTCTAATGGTTATGCAGATTGGGAGGACGGTATCTTTACTCGATCGTATCTCATTGTGTTTTGACTTCTTTATCCCGCATTCATTGTTTTCCCGCATTCAAAGTTTATTTCAATAGGTCCCTTTAACGATAGAAAGAGGTTTCACTGTATATTAAAAATAAACTCAAATATATTGTGCCCAACATATTTATTGATGCTGTAACTCAGTCTGGTTAAATAGAAAAGAGAAGGCACACATTTTTTGATATGTATGTTAATTTCACAATGCTTGTAGGCTCAGGCGTGCGTTCTATATAGGCAGAAAAGTAGTGCCTACCCTGGATTACTTGTGTTTTGTATAGAAACACGATCAGTGCCTACTAAGCCTTATCCTTAAGGCGGAGACTGACCGGAGCATTTCGTTGTAACGTAACATGTTACGATGCGAGCATTCAGGCAGTCAGTACACCGAGCTGAGCTGCTCGCCGCTCGTTCCGAATGATCCATCCGAAGTCGGATTCAATTTTAGGTTAATACAGGGTTGCCAATCTGTGGGAAATTCCCCAAACTGCGGGGAATTTGTGGGGATAGGCAGTTTATTTATTTTTTCTTCATTTGGAGTAAGCAGTAATTTATTAAAATCACAACCAAGAATCACGTCTTCATCGTCCGACATTTTAACTACAGTACGAATGCAATGTGGCAAGGATTCATACAGATTTTGGTTTATTGATTCAGATTTTTTGGTGTGACATATGGCAACACTAAGCACAAGGCCACTAGCGAGCACTGATCGCGGTCAGTCAGCAATGCCGTCATAACGTAACATGCTCGCCGCAAGCGATGTCACGATGTTTTGTTACGACGAAATGCTCCGGTCAGTCTCTGCCTTTACCTAACCCTACTGCCAACCCTGATTCAAAACTCTGTGCACGCCACTGCTCGTAGGTATACAATATTTCAACATTTGTCATGAAGAATGCTGAAGAATTGATGTCTTAAATTAAAAGGCTTATAAATCATGCTGACCACTACTTAAGTGCAATGCTTGATGGAAAGAAATAAATTATTGCTGATGAATAAATTACAACTTCATTTTCATGAGCAATTCACAAAGAAAATAGAAATAGGAGTGTATTCACAGAGCGAGGCTACATTAAAAATGTTAATTTGTGCTTGGGGAAAATTCTCCTTCACACAATAAAGTTACTTTTAGGTTTATGCACACAAAGGAGATCAAGTAATGTAGATAAGAAATTATTTCATCCCGCTGTTAACTAATCAAAGGCATTTTCTTTTCTACACAATAATGTAATTATAGATTAATCTTACGGAGGGAAAAGAGATTTTTCTAGTAAATTAAAAAAATAATAGCTTTTATCTCAAGGTTTTGTTAATATCTCAACATTGATCAAGGACTTGTTTTATATTGAGATGGGAATATGGAAGCCTGGGTATTAACAGGGGTAACGACCTGTCATTGGCTGGTTAAAATTATCACTTTATATAGTGTATAACATTGCTATTCTTCCTATTATTGACCTTCATAAAGTATGTTAAACTAAAGAGGGAAACTATGTTTATAGATCCATGGATCTATAAAAACAATTTTGGTCTTTAATTGAACATACTTGTATTTTACTACTTGAGTGTTATGTTTATTTTTAACGACTAGTTTGGGAATCTACAGATGCTCCCATCTACGGGTTTAAATATAGTACCTATTTATAAATAATATAAACCCGAATATGGAAGCATCTGTAGCTTCCGAAATTAGTCGTTAAAAATTAATTTAAAATACTCATTTGGTAAAAAAACAAGTGTTTTCTTATACCATTTAATTATGTCTTACCACAAAGTGAATGACGAAACAATAAATAAAATACTTTATGAAGGTTAATAATGGACAGAAAATAAAATGTTGCACAGTGTATATAGTGAACCTTAAACCAGCCAATGATAGGTCATAAGCCTTGTAAATACCCAGACATCCATAAAATGTTTTATTGGAGTTTATTTACAAAGAATTAATTTTTATTTGTTCTCCGTAGTGTAGTGGATAGCGCGTTTGGCTACCGTAATGGAGGACTTGGGGTCGGTATCCAGAGGGAGTGAAAAAAAATGTGAGTAATTTTCACTCTATTTTTTTATTTCTTATCTGAAGCTCAGAGCTGATCACCATGTCTTCTATTATTGACAAATAAGATAAGAGCGCATCGATTTTATGCAGTCCCCTATGCATCATCAGGGAGAAAAATGGTTAAAAGACGAAAAATTATCTAGTTGTCGAATGGTCAAATTCTGAAACATCAAATTTGATTTGTAAAATGTTGAATACGATATGAAATTGTTTGATTTTAAATTTATAAATATGTTAAACATGATGTGAAATATAGTATATAGAATTTGTTTTTTTTTTAAGGTTGAATAAGATTTGAAGCAGTTTGAATTTGATTTGCAAAAGGTTGAATATGATATGAAATAATTTGAATTTGATTTTTAAAATGTTGAATATTATTTTAAATAGTTTGTATTTGATTTTAAAACGATTCAATATTGTATAAAATTGTTGGAATTTCATTTGCAAAAAGTTGAATTCTGAGTTCCGATATTGACAAAATATGACGAATATTTACGAAAAGCTTTTTTCCGGCTGAGCCAAGACGTCACATGTATTTCTAATGTTTCCTTGACAATTTGGTTATGAATTCGGCAGCAGAAGATTTTATGGACGAAAAGAACAAAGTTTGCAATGATGTTATCGGCTCTCGGTAGGGAGATATACTAGTTTACAGGGCGTTTGTGCACTACACGGAATTTTACCGTCCGGCACGTCAGTTAGCATATAAAACGGATGATTGGCTTGTGCTTTTGTCCATCTTTTTTCGGATCGGTGCTCTTGATTGGTGCGTGAACACGTTGCGCGTAAATTCGATCACGCTAAACTGTCGTAGTCGCTTTTATTTTTCAGAACCGGACTGCCGGACGGTAAAACTACGACACTTTAGCGTGATCGAATTTACGCGCAACGTGTTCACGCACTGATCCGAAGAAAGATGGACAAAAGCACGAGCCAATGCAAGCCAATCATCCGTTTTATCACGCTAACTGAAGTGCCGGACGGTAAAATTCCGTGTAGTGCACAAACGCCCTATATTGGTATTGTTGACTTGGAAGGTTGTTGACCAATTCAGGTTCAACTCGAATGTGTTTTTTGTTTC
Organism: Brachycentrus maculatus; assembly: GCF_059751285.1. Lineage (NCBI taxonomy): Eukaryota > Metazoa > Arthropoda > Insecta > Trichoptera > Brachycentridae > Brachycentrus > Brachycentrus maculatus. Next base: position 1,072 of record NW_028282894.1, on the reverse strand, counting down.
ACTTTGTACCAAGAGATACATTGAGATGAGACGTATACCACCTAGTCAACATAAACAAAACCAGTTCTCTGTCGGAACCGGAAGTTTTACATGCGAACTTTGTTGATGAATATCGAATATATTTTGTACATTAACCCTAGATAACTAAACATTCGTCCACGCGACGACGCCCTTCTCCGAAAAACGTTTTAGTGTTTTTATTATTTACGCAAATATTTCGATTTCATACTATTTCTGTGTGCCTAAGCGGCTCATTATTCGAAATAGGTATCAAATTGTAGTAGAGTGGGTTCGAACCGAGAAACTCTGAGTTGAGAGTCCGTGACACTTACCACGGGACCACAACCCGACAACTTATTTACTATCTTAACTTTTATTACAAAAGATTAAACAAAGTTTTACATTCGAACTATTGTTGACGAATATCGAATATCTTCAATATGTATAAATCAGATATTTATTTACAACAGCAAATGTTCATATTATCCTCATTTATTTACGAATAAATAGTGCATAGGGAACTGGATCGAAACGAGTCGATATTTACTGATAGTTAATTATATCATAAGCCAATTACAACAACTGGGGAATTCTTAAATAAGCGTTGAAAGAAAATTGAAATATAAAATTATTAGCAGTTTGATAAATCAAGTTTTGTGTTTTTAATATGAAAAATAAACATAAAATTTCTTAATGATTTTAATGCATAGGTTAGAATGAGTAGAAGAAAAAGATCATCTCACTAAGGTCCCAAAAGATACATAAAATAAAGATATATAAAATTGTATAAATCTTTTAAGATGTTGTTTTCACCGTCTAGTATATTTACAATACATTATAATGGATAGGTAACGCGCACTGATTCAGATTTTTACATGTAGGTTTGTCCATGTACGTTATTATAAAATAATAATAATATAAAATTATGTTATTATACCACGGGAACTAATGCTGGTGTGGATAATACGAGTATCAACCGATGGTCCTCAAACCTCGGTACGCGGCCCCTCTCGATTAACTGGGTTTGCCTAACCGTGAAGCTACATCTCAGGGATATCTGGCTAAAAAAATA
>NW_028282893.1:0-24596 GCF_059751285.1 Brachycentrus maculatus | reverse complement strand
TAATATTTCAATCACTGTTTCGTTGTTGTTACTGATGATTCAACCAGTTTACTCTTTAAGATTTGCTTGTAGAATTATTACTCGATTTATATTTAATTATCTTTGCAGTATTCACGGTATTTGGAGAGTAAGTTTATTTATGAGAGTTAGTTGGATGCGTTGCTATTTTTTTTGGCGGTGCTGTTGTTGGGTGTTCTTTTCTGGTAACTTTTTATGTACTTAAGCAGTTGTGAGCTTTTGCTTTTGTTTGTTTAGTGGGAAATTGAGGGGGTTGTTTTTTGGGGAGTGTTTGCGGAGTGTTCGAGGCTGTGGTAGTTGCTGTTTGTCTCTATGTGCGCATTTGCCTTCAGGTCATCATACTTTTCTGTTTTTTGGGCTTTGCTCAGTTCATGCGTCAACTAATCGTGAGCTCTTTTCTTATAGAATGTCTTTGCCCTGTGAAGCGACCACGTATTCTTCTGAGTAATCCCATTATTACTATCCCTCTCGATTTCCCCCTCCTCCTATTTTTCATCTCTTTCATGGGACATATACTTTTTCCGAAACTTCTTCCGATATAAATTGAGATTATACATCATGTTCGGACGCTTAACAGTTTTGATTCTACTCTTCGAATTGTTGTCTTAACTGTTCTCTGCATTGAACTATTCGAAGGCTGTGCAGTTTGGTTTGAGTTTAGTGCTGTTTTGGTTTATACTGAATTGCTTATTCGAAAGAGGAATATGGTGGGAGAAATTGTATTGGGATTTGTTGTTTTTGATTTTTGCTGAGGATGAGTGGTTGTTTGATTTGTTATTATTTGGGCGTGGATGTATATGTGCATGTGTATGCGAATGTGGATATGGGGATTATGAGGGTGAACTTTACTTACATATTTTGTGAGGGGATATTTTTTAATTATCGTACTTTTCTAAGCATTGCGGCTCTGTGCTCATCTTATTATTGTCAACACAATGGGACTTATTATTACATTTGTCTTCAGCTATGACTTGATATTTGAGGAATGGGTTTACCATATGCACATTTAGATTTTTCATTAGTTTCCCTCCTTTAAACCCTTTGTGAAGATTACATTCCTCAAATTTATTCAAAGTTTTATTGCTTTTATGGAAATTCTTCTCAATCATCAAATTCCGAACTCTTTTCCTATAAATCTGCTGCAATATTTTGGCATTCATCGAAGATTTCATAGGCGACAAACTTGTAATCAGTGCGTTATTTGCCATTTGAAAGAGGAGATTAACGTCATCATTTTAATTTTGATTTTAATTTTAATTTTCGTTTTAGTTTATTATATTATTATTGAAGTTTTTAGTGTTGCAATCATTATTAAAATTGCAAACAGATTGATTTTACTCGCTTGACCCTATTTTATGGCCTATTAGTAAACAATCAGAGTTTGTGTTTTCGACATTTCTTTCGTTTTTCTCGTGCGATATAAAGTAGGCTGAATTACAGTTTTTATGTTTCTTGACAGGGATGCTTTATTTGATTGAATTGTTGGCTGTTGGATGTGGTGAATGTGAGGACTGTGGGGGATGTGCTGTTCTTTGAGGATAAATTGAGGGATTGCTCGAAGAAATGTTAATGTATTTACTTTTAAGCTTATCATGTGATGACTTTATGGTACTCACACTTAATGCTACATTTTATCTGATTTTAGATGATGTGCCTTATCTTTCTAATCTTTCTTACCTTTCCGAGGAGTACTTCATATACGAGTTACTTATATTTATTTATATTTATTGATATCGAGTTGATCGTATCATATATCTCAATCAAGAGATTGCATGCATTATCCTATTATTATTATTGCGTCTATGCCTAAATTGCTATTAATTTTGGGTGACCGCATTATCCATCCGATTTGCCAACAAATTATGAATATAAATAAAGTAAAAATATAAATACAATACAATCAGTCTATGGAATCAGAACCCATGCCCTTCGAAATGAGCAAGTAGGAAATAAAGTCACTAAGATTTACATTACCTCAATAAAAGAAACTCAACTATTATTACAACAACAAACTCATCGAAGATTTTATTGACGAAGTTACAAAGATAAAGGCAGAGGGTTCCGAAGTGAGCGACGATGCCATTAAAATTGCTGACAATTTTCAATAAATTCTCAATAAGACCACCATAGCAATAGATAAATTAAATTCCCCTAAGACTGGCTTTAAGATCAATAAAATTGACAGCAAATCTGAACTCGCTGTCAAAGTTACAGGGACGAATGTTGAACTGAGATACGAAGGGCTACTTGAGACCAATATCTAAAACCTTTGCATTATGATTTATCAGGCAGATTTATTTGATCAGTGGGTGCCCTTCTGTCATAAGGCTGTTGAACTTGAAGAGCTTAGTCCGTTATAAAAGACTGTCTTCTTAGCATTTAAAATACCATTTCTAGCTGAGAGATTTGCATATTTTTATGGACTCGGAATCGACCGAATCGAGAGGAATGGCACAATTGTAATTTATGGGGAGGGTATTACCGAAAAGCAAGAGTTAATGCAGAGATACAAAATCGACACCAAGCCCCAAAAAAACAGACAAGATGGTTGTGATGGATTTGAAGTTCTTCATCTGTGAAATTAGCTATAAATCCAGAGATACCTTTTTGTTTCGTTCATATTGCGAAATCGATAGCCGAATGCCCATACTTCCCGAGTGGATTGTCAATGCTGTTCTGAAACAAATGGGGGGCTTCATTTTTGATAGAGTGATAAAGCAATCTCAGAAGTTTAAGGATACGGTTTGGGAGAAGAAGATGATAGAGCAAAAAGATAATCCTTTTTATCCATGGCTCAACAAGAGGATCAACACATGGCATAAAATGAACGATAAAGATGTTGGGACTTAGCAGATTATCAAGAGTAAAATTTGATGTTTGAAACAAAGTGCAACCTATCGATAGATAGAGCATACATACACATACATGCACACATACTTATACTTATATATTTCATATTTGGGGCATATAGGCCTCTCTAAAAACACTAACTTCTAGTAGCAGGCACTCCATCGATAGAATGCCACACAATAACAACAGAACAACAACAGAATCAATAGCAACAAATCTAAATAATTGAGAATATATTTGAATTTTGAGTCATCAGTTTCTCTTTTGATAGTCTATTTTCTGGTAGAGTTCCATCACTGAAACTTGTAGCATCTATATTTAGGCTTGTTGACTGATCAATAAGTATTTTATTTGCTCGTTTTGTTATTAGTTAAACTTTTGTCTTTGTGTGTGTTCTGCAGTTTATGGCATTGCTCCAGTTTATGAAATGAGTTTGTTTGTTTCATTTTCCAGATTTAAAGGTAGTGTATGGAGTGGCTCTTGCTTAGGAATGCTAATGAGGTTGATCTTACATAACACTAGCTGTTTTTAGTAAGGAGTATTCGTATTGGTGTTTATGCTTTCATCTGCTGATGATTATATGCTCGCAAATATGGACTTCTTCCCAGATTTACTCCTTTTTGCAGCCAACAAGGAATCAATACTATCTTTCAGACATTTTATTTATTAATTTTTGGTTTATATCTAATTTTTCAGTTTGTTTATAATTTCCTTCGAATCGACTATTTTGAATTTCCGTTCGTTCTCGTTGACACTGATTGCGGGGGTATCTTTGTCAATGCTACCGACACCGCTGGCATTGCCTATCTTCATCAGCTTAATTCTAGTTTGTGTGTTTTGAAGTATATTTTTCTTGTCTTCCAAAAGTTTAAAACGCTTCTCATTGGGCGTTTTTTGATTTCTATGCTGATTTGGAGCCAGAAAGTTTTAATTCTTCTGCAGGAGAGAAGATTTGGATAGTTGCAAAGGATTCAGTTAAGCAGCCTTTGATTCCTTTTAATCTTCTTGTCGCTTGGTTTTAATGGTTTGCTCACAGAGCAGCAATTTCAGTTTATTGAGCAAGTAGAGTAATTATTATTGAATTTCTGCACTAAGGACCAAAACTGTGGAGGATTGGATTTGAGAAGATAGCTCGTTTATGTTTGAAATATCGCTATTGGCACAATTCGGATCTGTGGTTGCTTAAAGATTTAGTTTCAGATGTGTGCGGACATTATGGGAAAGACTCTTCGACATGGAAGAATTTTATTATTTGGGAATTTATAACTAATTCAATTGAACAATTGAAGCCGCTAATTGAAATAAATATGTCATGGAATTGATAGTGATAATCTATTTAGGGATTAATTTGTCTATGCATTTGTGTTTATTCATCTGTGTCTATGAGTTTGTTTATGCATTTGTTTATTGTTATCATAGGACGTCTAATTTTAAGGGAGTGTGAATAATCAAAGAATTATAATTAGCCATATTTCAATATTATAATTTCGTTTTTCAGTTGGTTATTTGGAAGCAGTAAAGTGCAATTAGGCCACAGAAGATACCCACATACCCAAAATATAACTACAACAACAAATATAAACCTATTAGAAAGCCATAGCAATTAATCAATGCATCCAAACAATCTGAAACTCATGCATATTTGTCAGATTGCATAATGTTAGATATAAATATCATATAAATAGCACATAATCAGAAGCTTGGTATTGATTAAGTGATGGATCTATCGAAATTAGCATTAAATTAATGGAGATGCTGTATGTGATCCAAACTTCACATGGGTATATATTTTAATAGGCCGAAATTATTTGGCATTATTTTATGAGGCTTTTTATGGTATTTGTACCATTTGTGACATCTATAACTGGCAGAATCTTTCTGTAATATAACTCAACAGCCCAGATACTCATATAATTTAAAATCCATATTTCACTCCATCTCATTTCAATTCCAAGTAATATAATTCAATCATATAATACCAACAACAACAGCATTGACAAAATTAATGCCCCCATTTTAAAACAATAAATAAATACTCCCTTCCCAGAATACCTTAACATATAAAACATATCCATCATTCCCATCCTAATACCCTATCTACACTGCAACAGTTATTCTATCATAGCACTCTATATACGGCAACCTAATAGAGAATAAACACATATTTAAATAATTAACCTGAACACAAAGTGATAGCCAAAAGGTGCCCGATATGCTATATCTTCTCATTTGATAGTATTAGTTCGGAGAGATGTTGCCTCTGGAGCTGGATTCTGTGTTTTGGGTGGACAAATATATAGTCTGATATAATACTAACCATAATTAATAAAAGAACCAAAGTATATGGGATGTATTTCAGCTGTTCCTTCCATTTCCACACAACAGAGAGGCCCGACTCCAAGCAAAGTGGGTGTCCTTCAAGCCACAATCAAGACAATCAATCTCAAAGATCTCACCGAAGGCATGACAAGACTTTAGGACTACATCGTTAAAATTTCCGTTTCGAATCAGCTATTCAGCTCCCCCCTGGCTGATGTCCTGGAGAAGAGATATGGCCACCACTAACTTAAATTCGACATAAATAGCTTCTATAAGGCCTATGGTCGCACATTGATAATGGAAGTCTGTAACATCAAGAACCCCTCGATCAACAACATCGCTTATGGCTTGATCGACCTCGATGAGGCATTTGCGCAAAGTGTCAGCAATTAGTACACTGAAGTTATCCACTTAAACTGCCTTCAACGGCAAGGAGGGTTTTCTGAACTCAAACTCAAATTCTCATAAATTCCATTTGAAGAACTCAAATTCGACATTAAGTAAATTACCACCAGCGTAATTGGACTGGAAAAAAAGAAATGTTTTCTCAAGTTCACCATTGGGGAGGAAGTTTATGAGACTCCCATAAGGAGACCGACCTCCGCCAAAAGGGTAAGCTTCGATCTCCAGACCATCAGCTTTAAAGTGCCACATAGCATTTCACAAGGCCGCCTCTAGTTCATCGAGAAGAAGGACAACACTGATATCCTGCTCGGATAGACCAAACTTAATTTGAAGCCACTGGTGTCTTCGGATCAGAATATCACCTTGGATGAGGTGATGTTCAGCTCGCTGGATAAGAGTATCAATGGGTCAGTCTGTATGACTGCAATCTCTTCCAAGACTTTTTCGGAATCAGTGATCGCCTCGACGACCAGAGTATTCAAAAGAAGGTCGAATAAAACTTCGATCAGACTTATCGACTTCAATAGCGAGCTCTCCCATATCAATGAGCATTACAACTAGAATCAGGAACAAGAAAACAACGAAAACCCAGCAAAAGACGGAGTCATTGAAATATAAAACAACTCTGACGACCAGCTTAAGTCACAACGAACCTCAGAGAGTCAGCCAGAGAATAATGGCGCGACTTCCATCGAAGAATGCCCAAAGCCCCCTCCAGAAATGTTTTAATCTCATGATTGATCTAAAATTGAATTTATCGTTTATACAAATAACGGATATTAATATGTTTGATGGCGAGTGTGAAATCAAAATATCATATAATAAATTTACTTCAATGAATAAAATTCAAAAAAGGCAATCGTTATCCCTCGCATCAACTGCAACAAAACTGAGAAGCATTTCATGTAGCACAGAAACTATGATTTTGGATCAGGCTCGAATTGGGATAACCCCATTCGATTAAATAAACTTTCAATCCAAATACAAATCGAATAAAATCACGGACAATAGGTTCGAAACCTACGATCCAAGCAGAACGAGAAACAGCATAAATAATACAAATCATTCGAATAATTCAATACCCTTGAATAAATTCCGATAAAGCCAAACCCGAGAAATGAGAGAACAGTCATTCTATTTAACTACTAAAAACAATTCGTTCAATCGTAAAGCCATTAACCTACAATTCGATGAAAGCCAAATCAAATAGAAGTTGGTCAATAACAAAATGCGGGCCAATCGTATCAAAACAGAGATACAGTAAATGAAGAATAAATAATTTATAGAATATGACCGTAAGTTTCAAAAATATAGGGAAATATTAAATATGAACAATCAGAAGAAAGAAAGACTGCCAACTTTGAATATGAAAGTCGGAGCAATCATAAAGAAATCCTTAGAATAACAACAGAATAAGGAAGTTATCTCTCATTCAAATGTTTAGAGAATTAGTTTAGTTGGATGGAAGCCTTAATGTCGAGAGGGACATTCAACTGTGACCTACAAAAATCATGTATTTCTGATAGGCGGGCATTGCGGCCATTTACACAGTGAAATTAATATTTACTCCCTAAATGAGCAGACATGGGTAAAAAAGAACAGCTAACCATAAAATAATATGTCAACACTTCAAAAAAGTATGCATGAATTCACTCGCAGCTACCATTCCGCTGTAATCTATAAAAGTAGACTGGCTATCTTATTCGGAGGAATGGGCGAATATAGCCCAAGTCGCAAAATGAGAAACTGTTTCAATACAGTGCATTTGTTAGATTTAGAGACTCGGGTGGTCAAGTATTTCAAAATTAAAAACTAAAGCATTGTCTAGCCAAGAAGATCGCATTCTGCGACTCTCTTCGGATCGATGATGCTGGTAATTGGGGGCATCAACAACAAAAGAAGATTCCTATCCGATTTCATATATTTGGATTTAAAGGAGCTCAGATGGTATTGCAAATAGTATTCAACGTAAAATAAATACTTGGAGGATTTTCTGAAGTAGGGGATTGCTGAACATGTGGCCATCTCAACTTTCAGGACTGATAAGAATTATTCATTTTTTAGTGCTGACTTTGAGTCGCATTAATCCATCTTAATATTTGGGGGGAGAAACTAAAAAGAATAGATTAACACACTCTTCCAAATGACATTCTAAAATTTTACCCCAACTTTTAAAATGGTCCATTATTCAGGAAATCCAATTTCTACGCGATACCCCTTAATTGAAAAATATAAGCAAGATGAACTGATTCTTGTGGCCGGTTAGATCTATAATCGCCATATCCTGATTTATCATGTGGTTTAGAGAAAATTTACCAATGTCAGCATGAATGGCATGCCTGGAGGAATTAGGAGTTCGATTAATAAGCATAATGATGAGTATCTGATATTCTTCGGGCTCACTGAGCAGGGGTATGAAGGCTTGCTTGTCAAATTTAATATCTTTGAGGAGCAGATCACCATGAAGGCAAATCCAAAAAATGGTTATTGTCGGAAGAGTCAGATTTTTATTGATGATTCAGGATCGGATATTGTTTCCATGTTCTTTGAATGATTCAGTTCATTTATGCTGCGATCATCACTTCATTTTATCACGGCATGGCATGCATGGCATGATTGTCAATAGTTCTATCCATTCAATAAATAAGTATGGCAGAATCAATCAATCAGAGTGATGTATATGCTATTATTCTTTGTGCAAATATTTCAGATGAAATGTGTATGTTATATGGATGCCTGCACATCGTAGTTCAATTAGATTAAGAACATATTTGTTTGCAATAAATAAGTTATATTAATCGAGGTTCACATCAATGCCAGTTTAAAAATCAGCAGAGAGGCCAACTTAAAATACCCACGAGCACATTGAGCTCAACATGAAGGAAAGAGATGCCCTTGAAAGATAATTCCAGCAGGTACCGTATATTTTATTCCGTTAGATTTTGATCGAACTTGCCGGCGATCAATCCCTCGTCCGTTTCAAACATGAGTACGATAAGCTGTATCGAGCCTTGAAGCGATCGCACGATAATGAAAAGATCCTTTACAACAAAATAAACTAGCTGTCTCGAGATATGGCCAACCAAACTGCCAAACTGAGGTTGGCACTCAAACTTTCGCAGGAGGATGCCCAGGCCATATCTTTCCTGAAGCAAGAACTCGAGAAGACATTCAAAATCCTCGAGCTCTCGAAAGAAAGGGAAGAAAGAGCCAAACAAAAGATCGAGTCATTAAATTCGAAAATAAAAATATTACAGAGCAATCTCGAACAGTTTCAGACTTTTTCCGCCAAGAAGTCTAATGCTTTGGTGGAGCTCAAGACCAAGAAGGAACAGCTGATGCAAGGTATCCCTCTCATTATAAAATAGAAAAGAACTAACTCAATGACAAGCTAACTAAAATAAAAGGGGAACTCTCGAGTGCATACTAAAATCTACGGACTGTCGATGGCGAGAAAACGAGTACAATCGGCAAACTACGAAGCCTTGAAAGAGATATCAATGAAATCGATTAGAAACTCAAAAAGGATGAAGGCAGAAAAGTGAAAATCCAAGAATAATTGGACAATCTCTCCAAACAAAAGGATTCCGCATTAGCAGAAGGAACCAAATTCGAAGACTAAATCACAAAACTGTCCAGTGCAATCAATGAAAAATAGAACTAGATTAATACCATCAAGGAAGAGTAAAGCAATTTGAAGGCCAAAATCGAACACAAACAAGAATAAATCCGACAACTCAAGTAAACCTATTTCGAAAAGACAACCCTGAAGACTTAATTCCAAAGATAAAACTCAAAAATTGATCACCAAGTCGAATTGTGCAAGAAAGAGCTAAACAATGGAATCAGCCTCACTTCCCAATACGAGAAAAATAACGATAAGCATAGAAACCAGTTGGTGTTCGCGAGAGACAATCTGCTGCTGGTTAAGAAATAAAATGAAGTGTTGATGAATAGTATTCCTCAAATACACAGGGAAATCATGGACCGTAAGAAACTTAGTGCTCAGGATGAAAAATAAATAGAAGAGCTCGAAAAGTAAAGAACTTAAATTCAAAAGTAGCTGATTAAAATGGACAGTCAATTCAAACTCTTTACTGATAAGATTGCCAAAAAATAAACTGACATAGTTTAATACGAGGCGAAGATCTGTGATGGCAATGACGCAATTGAATCCATTAGAAAATAAATATAAACTGTCTAAAAATAAAAAGATGCATATGGCAAAAAAGCAGCTTTGGCGAACGCAAAGTATTTGCAGTCACTTGAAGAAATCAAATTGAAAGGAAACCTAATTTCAGAGTATCAAAAGAAAAATGTAGAAATTGATAATAAGCTGAAAGAGCAACAGAAACTCTATGAAACTGTGAGATCAGATCGCAATACATACAGCAAGAGCTTATCAGAAACTGAAGATGAAATTGCAGAGACAAAGAGAAGATATAAGATTGTCAACCATCAGATCAATCAGTTAAAGGAATAAATCGAAGCAAAAGAAGTAGCATTGGCCAAATAAAGATTCGAGCATAAAAAGAAAGACCAAACTCTCCTGGAACATAGCCGATAGCTGGAGAAGAAGAAGAAATAAATGGACTCAAAAAGGGAAGAAATCAAAAACTTCCATACATAGATCTCGAAATTGCAGACCATCATCAAAAATTCAGAGGGCGAAAGACAGAAGAAGAAGGATTAGTATGAGTTGGTCGTTGCCGAGAGGGACATTCTGGGAACTCAGCTCATTAGAAGGAATGATTAGTCTGCCTTGCTGTATGAGAAGATTAAAATTCAGCAGACCACTTTGGCGAAGGGAGAGACAGCATTCAGAGAACGAATGAACGATTTAAAACTACTGGGATGCAAGAAGAATGACTTAAAAAGAGAGCTAAGGATATTGATGAAAGAGTCTGGGAAAATACCCAAGTATAAAGACGAAATTTATCATATGCAGTCTGAACTCATTGAAGAGAAATTGAAAGTGAAAGCCCTCTCCGAGTAATTAGAAAATCCTTTGAACATTCACCGATGCCGAAGTCTGTAAGGAACTGACCCAGATTCCTACGAAATGAACTAAAAAATAAAAACATTACAAAAACGCCTCATCTTCAAAACTGAGCAAGTTGTCGAAAAGGAAGTCTTGGTTCACCAGAAGCAAAAACAAATCGAATAAATCCGCTAAATAATGAAGAGACAGCCAGGCTTAGAGGTTGCAGAGAAGCTTTCAATCCTGCAAAGATCCCTGACAACAAAAACAAAAAAGATGAAAGAATTAGCAGCACAGATAAATATGTACCAAGCCAAAGTAATTCCAATATTTTATAATAGACAAACTAATTTAAATACGAAATTGAAAAGACTCATAAAGAAATTCAGGAAATCAAAAGAAAGTACAATGAACAAAAGAAAAGAGAGCAAATCGCCAAATAAAATTAAAAAATTCTACAGCAGATTTGATGATCGATATTCATTTATCAAACATATAGAATAATTGTTACGATGTATATTATGTGAACATTAATCTGGCATAAGTATATGTATCTGATCTTACAAAGTCTGATTAACCTTTTCTAAAAGTAAGTTGAATCAATTGCTTAAGACTGTTGCTAATTGATTTTATTTTTGAGTTTGAAATATTTTTTCCTTCACTTAATTATTTGGCAGATAAATGAATCTCTACAGGCATATATATACACAGATGCATATTAATAGAGATATATTTGTTATTTATTTACTGTGGAGATTATAGCGATAGATGATTATCAACAGAATCGCAACTCTTCGTCTAATCAACTCGAAAGTTCTCATGAAATTCAGTGGGGGCCATCATCACAAGGTCTATGACTGGAGGGATGACCACAATGCCAACCCAGATTTCTATATCGACCCCAGAGCCGCCGGAGTCAAGCCAAGTTCAGAGTACTCATACCCTTACCATGCTGATTAAGCCTAGGGCTGGATATTGTCTCACCCTGACGGATACGATCAAAAGAATTTAAAGACAAATATGGTGGGTTGTCCGAGCTGGGGAACTCTTGGTCAAAGCAACACTTTTGAAGTAATTGCATTATCGTAAAATAGGTCGGCACAACCTCATACGAGGCGGATGTTGCTCACGAATACGACTATGAATCAGAAGATGTTGATTTCCAGCCTGAAAGTTTTGAGACTCAGCACTTCAGGAAAAAGGGCCCAAACTATATGTGGATTATTGTTTGTTTATCCCCACTTTGGTTTTTAGGAGGAGAACTGTTCTTCCAGTATTGGCCTGATGAGGATAATTGGAGATATCAAAGACCACCTCCCTACAACTACCCTGACAGTGGAGAGACACCCGATGATGAGTACCTTTAGATGTTCAAGAGCCCACAACACCGAGACTTCTACGATGCAGGCATTGTGAATGCTCCTTTCTTCGAAGTAAAGGATGGAAAGAAAATCTACAGCAAATGGGCCGGCGTCAACCAACCGAGATCCGCAATATGATAAATAATTTGGCTTAATACTTAAGCTTAACCTAATAAAGTGATAACTAAGATTGAATAGATCAAAAATGTTTGATTTCAACGATGAAAGATGACTCATCCTAAGATCCTACTTCCGATTTATCTCGAATAAAGTGGCCCAAATTTATCCGCACGTCCTCTCTATTCTTTTTCATCTAGATTATGCCTTGCTTCTTTTCCTTCTTTGCGAAATTAAGTTTTGATCTGAACTCGTATGGCTTATTCACTTAGTGCTACCTTGTCACATGGTCTTTTTCTAGGCCTATTTCCTCGTATCGGATGTCCTCTCTATTTTAGATATCGTTGCCCATATGGATGCTGGGTGAGAGGTTACTCTTTTTAAATGCACTCGTTTTTGCGATTCCCCTCTCTATTTTGCTGTCTTGGTTTTAACCGAGAGTGAAGTTGTTTGTTTTCAACTGATAATTTGCTTATGTTGCTCTTTTGCGTGGAGTTGCCTGCTATTTGAGTTTTTTATGCCTTGCGCTATTTTATGCCCTCTGAGTCTTATCCATCCCCATTCTGTCGGCATTCGAAGATAGCAGATCGTCGTTCATGTTTGCAATAATTTAAAAGTAGCTATTATTTTCCGAAGGTATCTCTAGTCTTCCCTCACCTACTCCCCCAACCCCACCTACTCCCCCTCCCTCACCTTCTCCCTCCCCTTTCCCTTCACCAGAATCTTCACCCTGCTATTAGTTTCGTCTCTTGTCTTCCTTCTCCCGGAATACACATTTTAATTTCTAATGAAGATACCCATAAAATTTCATCACTTACTGAAACTTCGCGAGCCAGTTCTAACTAATTGAGGCAATAGTTGCCAATCGATGGTATTAATCAAACTCCGATTTCTATATCTGTTCATGACCAAACCTATAAACAGTCTTGTCACAAAATCCGATACAGCCGTAACCCGCACAAACCCCATTATTAATATCTCCGTAGTAATACGCATAGTCTTCCGCACTGGGAAAACGCATGTATCCGATCCCAGATAGAGTTCCATTAACAAAATTGCCCATATAGATTTCATCTTACGCCTGCATAATTCCATAGCCATGAGGCACAACATTATGCGCTTCAATAATACTCGCCCCCAAATACTGAAACTAATTAATTTATGAAACCTAAACCTTCTCATTGTTAATGTCCAAACTTCTGCTTTGCAATCGCTTCACTTCAGCCAATAGTTCGACATTAGTGACCAACATCTCGAACTATCCTTTAAACGTGCTTTCTATGACTATGAGAACACCTTTCGAGTATTGTGAAATGATAAGAAGTTTCTCTTAGTAGCTATAGGAGAACTGTTTTCCTTATTTGAGATTATCTTTATAATAGTTGCAGATAAGGAACCTATCTCGACAATAACCGATGAGCCAACCATGTAGCCTACAATATGAGTACTTTGCCGATATTTTGATGCCATTGGTAAATAGGAAGTATGTTGTTTCATGTGGCACTGGTGGATGGGTGGGTTTAGGTGCTTAATGTTTGTTGAATTCATTGTTATTGTTTGAATTAGGGAATAGTTTGGGTTTGTTGTTTGTTTGCTTGGGTTCTGCGAGTTAGTAGAGGATTGCTGCGAAACTGCCATAGTCTGGATCAGTGGTTGTAATGCCATTAGTGTAGAAAATGCCAATGTTTATGTTATCAATGTTTGAAAATAGGAGGCCATCTAAATATCTGATGCCGGTTTGTTGGTTTGTTTGAGGTTTATTTGAGTGTATGTCTGTATGGTGCGTATGGTGTGTATGGTGCGTATGTGCGTGTGTATAGGTATGTGTGCGTTTATACTACGTTGTTATGAGATTGGGCGCATTAATCGCCTTATTGTTGCAATAATCATTCCTGAGAGGGCTCGGATAGTATTTACATTTCATCATTGATACTATGATGATTGTTATACTATTATACTGTTATATTATTGTTATATTATTGTTGAGTGTGATATAATTGCTATACATATATTATATATTATGTTAGATTTGCATGATGCATATGCCCTTAATCCTTAGTTATCACAGCATTTAATACAATATGAATACTGCTCTATATATCAATGATAGTCTGCATGTATAATTATTATAGTTGATGCGACAATCATCACCATAAGCTCACAAATAAACTACTGATATATTGGCATTGATGCTCGATATCGATAGACTGTCGACTCCTTCAGCTATCATCCAAAACATTTGTTAGGTCCATCCCGAACTGTTATCATCAGTTGCTACGTTATTTGATTGTCATGGGGAGTATTTGGGTCATGCGATTGCAAATACAAAGAAAACGGATAATAAGGATAATAAGGACAATAAGGATAATAAGGATAGTAAGGACAATATGGATAACATTAACAATAAGGATAACATTAACAATATGGCAAATACTGATATCAGTCAGCATAACATACCCCACAACCCAAACGAATCCTATATGCCTACAACATCATGGCTGCACTCTTTAAATCATAACTATCCTCACTTACTCATCCCAACCCAATAAGACTATGTAAACAACAGCAACAATCACAATGACAGTATAGGCATTACAGACAATGACCATCCCCATAACTATCAATAATTGGGACACAAACATTGGATGAAAGTACTCGCATGTAATCTAATCAGACATATAATAACTAACAAATAGCATGACATGCAACACTTGGAGCATGTTATGCGTCAGGGCTGTCAGTATGGGGAATTCCGGAGAGCACTCTGGTTCGAACTGGCTGAACATCTCCTCGATGGTCATGATGTCCGAGAAAGGATCACAAGCCTTTAGAGTGTGCTCCTGGGGGTTGTCAAGTAGAGTAGTATTGGTGATGCTTTAAGCAATGACTGTATAGATCTGCTCGCATTGCTAAACCATCAGTAAATCCGCATCAACACATATCAACATCTCTCACACAAGCATAAACATAAAAATAAATGCAAGCGTAAACATAGAATAAACTAAATGAGTCCATCAGAATTGCTGTAATTAGCATCATAGTAATATGAATATCTGTTGTATTTGTAGTAACACAAACAACAATAATAATAATCATATTCATCCTCAATATAGCAGAGCATCATAGAGATTAATGTCAGATACTTGGAAGTGATGGGATCGATTGTCAGATACTCCTACCATCACCATACCCATCAACATACCCATAATTTAGAGACAGAGACAGAATAGCCCAAAAGCAGACACTAACTCAATCTCACCAAATAACAATGCAGCAGTTACATCTAATCAACATTATCCTCCCTAAATATGCGTATAATTAAAAATAGTCACACTACTTAAACTGATTGCATATTGGGCTTCTACATGCTCACTAATCTGCAACACTTACTACAAATGCCATCACCCACTCTGTCGATCTTATACTCCTCGAACTCACAATAACTATCAGCAATTACCAATAGAATAAAGTAGGTGAGTCACAGTTGCATACCATAGTTCGAGATATTGATGCAGACAGACTATTTCTATCGATTGCACATCCATCACATAATAAATGGTATTAATAACAGTATGATAGCATCGAGGATGGCACTTCTCTATGCGGATATTGATGTCACCAGTTATTACCATCTGCTGGGAATAGCATCCGAAAATAACGACACAAACAGCATGATAGATATGACACAGGCCTATCTCTAATATTGTAGTAATAACAGCACTAATCCCCATCGGAACAGATACAATAACTCGAGAGTGTTGCTATATTGCATTATTCAGCAGTATAGCATATGCACATAAGCATAACTGAATGGCCTCATCGAATTGCTGACTCATCCTCCGAGTAGTAATCAATAGGAGGAGGGTGTTAATTTAGATATATTGCTAGTTATGAAGCTCATCATGAAATCTCTATGTGAGAGCAGTTTGCTTGTTTATTGGGATCGAGTGGTTATGCTGTATTTCATTGTTGCTGAGGATTATCAGAGGCAGCATAGTTCATGGCTGGCACTCGACCCAAATGACACAAACATCGATGGCGAATACTACAACCATCCCATCTTATCAACCAAATACATAAACAATAAAAACCATAGCAATAGGAAATACCAATTGCCTGAACATCTCTGGCATTTCATGGAGTACACACTTATTACAATCCTCATCATGCAGCAAAAGCAATGCACTGATAATACACTCAATTCTAAAATACACTAAATTGTGAAATAGTTGCATTATCGGTATTAAGGCTCAATGTTCTCCAATTGGTTGGCAATTTGTGTTGCAAAATATATACCATATCTCTATCATAGTCCGAACAATAGCAATTGTGTAATCATTGATACCTAACTCTTCACATACCTCAAATAACTAACCATAAACAAAGCAGCAATCATCCACAAATGCAACAAACTATACCAACAAATCACACTCATCACACATAGCCCTAATCTGTCCAATCCGTAACTCCTGCGCGAATTATTGAGCTTTACTACTTATATGATGATCGGGGTCGATGACAGCAAGGACAGAATCATACATTCACAGTCGTGTGATGGTATCATGCTGACATTCTAAGAGATATTTGCACATAATGTTAATGTCGGTCTGCAGCCAATGGGAGATAGCAATTTCTATAGGAATCATTGGGCTGATTGTATCTATGGAAAGATGCTTGTTCTATTCAGGAATGCTGTTATTGTTCTATTTGGGGATAATGCCACTATCACTAGCAATAAAGGGAATACTATAATCGATTGCAGCAATCACACAACAACGACATTCCACTAACAAACAATAGAATATATCCGCAAATAAACCCATAACAGCATCACACACATCAAAGAGAATATCCTCACATACCCAGCAAACTCCGAGCAGTTCTACCAACTCTATCGAGTGTGTAAGTACATATATATTTTGATCGATATCGCATTACTGCCCATTTCAGCATAGGCATTATCATTATGGAAATAGCAGTAGATTGCGCATATTCTCGAATTGTTGAAGATAGGAAATATCCATCCGCTATTTAGGCAGCATCTGTCGATTGTTCTGGGCAAGATCTATATGGATGCATACAGTAATAACAACAATAATAATAATAATGATAGTGGTTATAATGCTCGATGTTCGGTTTATGTGCACAATGCGGTAGTCCGTAATCAATTGGTCGCAATGCTTACTGCAAATTATATTGATTTGAATGTTTATGCGCCTATTCTGTTGGTGTTGGGCTATTAAATGATATATCTCATATAGCAATCCAAACAGCAAGAGTATTACGAATAGCAATAGGCCACGAAATAGAAACAGTAATAACAATCAATAAAGTAATAGTATAAATAACAACTGGAAGCCACTAAAGCATCGACATTTAACCCTATTTAGCAACAATCCAACCAAAAATAAACTTAAAACCCATTAACAATCACAGAACCAATCTTCAAATTCTTCCTCAAATACATCAGCTGTCACCAAGCTTATATTCGCTCAATTGCGCAGTATCACATCAACAAATACATTACAATTTCGAAATCACAATGCAAAAGTGTATCATATGGTTTCTTGGAGCATCTCTGCTTTAAGGTATGGCAATAGGACAAAGATTGTGTGAAGATTATGAAGAATATTGGGGTTGTTGTTGAGGGGTTTAAGGATACTGTAGAGAGCGGGGAAATTTCGGAGTATTTGGTCTATGAGAGGGTTGAGGAAGTGCCTGCCGAGACTGTTATGGGTATGTTTGATGGGGACTTTGGGGAGATTATGACTCATCTTGCAGGTGAAGCCATGCTCACAAACGAAAGAGTCGAAGAAGTTAATGCGGTAAAGTAAGTCTAAACAACAAATAGAATGCATGATAAACAAAAACCCTCAACAAGTAAGATACAAAAACCCTCAATGAGTGAAACACAAGAAAACAAGCCTCAAACACCCTTGAACTCACCCTGCAATTACAGCCTTCAACTCAGATACCGCAAACCTGATATAATAGTGATCGCCTCTCTGCTCGAGAAAGTCCATAATTTCGGCCACATCCTTCGCACTCTTCATAGCGTACCTTCAACAACCCCTCATAGCAAATTCCCAAAAAACATAACCTTACTCGTCCCATCGAAACAGCTTCTCCAGCACAAAGAGTGCGCCTAATTGATTCCCTTTAACTCCCAAATCCACGTCATATAAGTGAAATAAGACAACCTCCTCGATTTCATCAGGTTAGTTAAGAAGTAATACCCTCTGATTGCTTTAGAGCAATGCGCGAATTCCGTTACCATTCAGCAATTTAAGTTCCCAAGCCGTTATATGTTGCTGCTTGGTAACGAGAGGATTGGAGCCCCTGCTGCTGCATTGAATATGGCGGATTACTTGTTGGAGATTCCACAGGTCGGTAAAGTGAGGAGTTTGAATGTCCATGTTAGCATGGTTATCTGTCTGTGGCATAGTATTGTCAGCCATGCGAGTGAGTCTGATGTGAGTCTGTGATGTGAGTATGTGGGTGATGTGTATCAAGAGTATTTGTGATATTGTGAATATAGTTGCAGTTATGCTAATGTATGGTGTAATGATACAATACAATATGATATGATTATGCTCAAAATATGGGCCCTTCTGAGTATCAAGTTGGTCGATAAGGCAACGCTCTACCTTTGATAAACCCGTTAAATAGAACTTCGGCGGAGGCAGGCAAATCAAGTGGCACCATATGCCCAGCCCCCTTAACAGAAACAAAAGTGATGCCCTTAATTTCCCAAATCATCCCTCCAACTTGACTTTCTCCTCGATGCTTCCCTTCAATCCACCATTCCCTCCAGGATGACATCACAGGAAGCCGGAACTCCTGTCGAAACAAGTTGAGCCACATGAGTGTTCCAGTTATCGAGACATCCGCATCGACATCCCCAGAGTACACCCAAACCCTAAGCGAATTACTGATAAGCTCAGGATAGATCCAGTAACTAGCATTCGCAAAACTGACATAAGTGTCGGCAACTTGATCAGAACACTGTTCGAACCGGATATTGTCAACATGCAGTTTCTGATAAATTTATGGCTGATTGAAGAACCAATGGATTCCCAGACTGTCACTACAGTCCGTGTCTGCTGCAGATTGATATATTCTCTGTGTCTTTTTATTCTTTCTGATTCCTGTTTGGAAATAGCACGGACTATAGATATTCAGGATGCTCGTATTAGTCGAATCGAAGAAATAGTCGAGAATGGTCCGCATGTGATAACAGTCCGCACTAAAGAAATTAAGTGAGCAGGAACTCACCATACTATTATACATTTAATCTGAGAAATAACCATGGTTGTAAAGCATTTCATATTGGTAGAGGGAGTTTCCTTGTGCGGTTGCATCGTAACATTCTTTTGGATGGGTGCATGCATTACCGACCATTATTCCTTTCAGGTTTATTCTCTACAGCTTTGATTAATTGTTGAATTTTATTATTTCGTGGGCGAGGTAAGGGACGTAGATTCCGGCATAGCTTTCGCCTGTGATGTAAAAATCATTGCGCTTTAACTGTGGGAATTTTTGGAAGAATGCCCGGAGTGCTTGGAGATTGTCTCTGGCTGTGTTACCGTCGTCGTAGACTTGTCGGGAGCCTTTGCTGAAGCCAACACCTCCTGGCGATGTGATATATAGCAAGTTGGCTTATTTATTCCACGAATAAGGGTTGAGAACAAACTATGTAGTGTTAGGCTTGAAGACAAATGGCCCATTTTCATAGACCATGCCAATGAGGCTTGAACAGCCTGGCCCCCCATTCAGCCATAAGACTAATGGATCATTATTCGGATCTCTCTGAGATTAGAAATAAACATAATGAAAGCTGCCCATATCGAAGTTAAGGTAGCCGGAGTACCACTTATAGTTGTACAGGACATTGAGCTAGATTTTCACAAGATCATTTTCATCCGACGAGCAAAGAGTGAAGATCATTGACAACAACAAGAGATATGTCAGTATCTTATGAGAGCCGATCATGTTTGACTTTATATTAATTAATTATAGATTAAATGATAATTTTATTGGGAACGAGGAATGAAGGAATGAAGATGTTTATGAAGGTAGAGAGATTCTATGGAGAAAGAATATGTACAAAATTTAAGCTAAAGTGGGACACTCTTTCTTCGATAAATACATCTGAGGAGTTTTAATGAATATTCTCATATATTGACGAGGCTTATTCTCGATCAATCATCTTCCTTCTGCTCTTTGGAGAAGTACTGATACTTATAATCCTTCTACTTCAACCCACTCGTTATTGTCTTGGCGATATCCCTACCCGATATGAATGCGCCATGGACAGTTCCACGATACTTCGAGATTGTGTGTTCTCCGCAGAAGTATATGTTGCTTTAGAAGATAGGGCGATGCATATCAGCCCAATGGTGTGCCTTGCAGCCCACAGCCTCATAGGTGTAACTACCCCTGAAATGCTCGTCGCTCCCCCAACTCGACCGATGGACATCAAAGTCTTACGGGTGTACCTCTTTCTCAGAAAACAAATTTATGTTTTCAGCGATGATCTTCTTAAGTTTATCTTCGGGCATATTCTCAACGACGTTCGCACTTTCGCCGAGTCCGAAAGTCATAAGGGCAGATATGTTTGCTAGTTTGTGGAGATTCAAATAGTAAGTGGCAAGTCCACTTTTTTTGATATCGTCATTGATTGCCCCAATATAGTCTGTGTCAATATTTAAAAAGTCCATATCGTGAAAATCGACCAAGACCTTGCAGACATTGCCGAACCCGAGCTTGTTGATTGCCTATTGTTTTTTCTGTGACAGTTTGGGCTCAAATTTAATCTTTTGGGCTTTGAGGACGCCTAAGGGCACAGCCACAACAACATTCCGAGCAGTAATATTCACCCCATTTGAACACTCCACTGTATTGTAATTTGAGCTCCTGGATATTTTCGTGGCTGAATGGTTCAATTTGAGTTGGAATTTTCCTTCAGTTGCTAAAACCTAGACAAATTTCTGATAACCATTCAAAATGAGCATTTATTTGCCCTAAAATTTTTCATCATTTATTCCTTCAGAAGAAATCTTTGAGATTGGAGCCGCCGATTCAAATTCAATGTCCGTGCTGGCAGCAAACATGAAAAACTTATCTTTGGTCAAATTTTTCTTTTAGAATACATCGAAGTATGATTATCCATAATCCTTTTTTTATTCGTTGAGTGCTTTTTCCAACCTTTAATATCCTTTGGTAACTCTTCGGGTTATATCTTTCTTACTTTTATCATGGGCTTCGAGGCTTCCATCGTCAGTTTCTTTCATTTGTAGCTTTTTGACTTTTTTTGACAAAGCGGTGATAGGGTTTTCCTTTCCTGAGCCATGAATCCAGTTTGCCCCTTCTTCGAACTCTAATACTTTTCCATCTTTTAGTTCGACGGATTTGGTTTTCATTCGACCCCCAATGTAATCATTGGCTTCAAGGACACAAACCTTCTGCCCAGATTTCGCTAAATTGGCAGCAGCAGCAATCCCTGCAATTCCGCCACCAACTACAACAGTATCATACTCATGCTACAAACGAAGAGCGAAGATATTTGAGAATAAGAATAGCAACATCAGAATCTTACAAAAGCTGATCATATCGACTTTCCTTTGTCTTTTAATAAATTCAAGTCAGATAATAATTATGTATGTATGGATATGTTGTTTGTATATATGAATATGTATGCATCGATATAAACTGCATACTGTGAATGAAACCCTAAATACTTATACACATTTATAATAAGCCTCGAACTTTTGTTCTTATCACTGATGTTATCTTAAGCACCCATTTAAATAAAGCCTCATAAAAATATTGAAACTGCCAGCATTACATACATACCATGCCGGTTGCAGAATAGCTCGAAGACAGTCTGTAGCTCACCAGTTTCAAGCTCGGCACATTAAAGATCCGCCAAGCCCTGACTATATTAAGCCGAATATTTTCCCGAAAGTTGCTTTTATGATGAATTCAGGAAGTCTAGCATATTGATACAGTCGTTCCAATTAATTCGCTATAGTTCGCTTTCCCTCATCTTTCGAAGATTTCATCAGATCGGCAATAACATTATGAAAATTCTTGGCAAATATCAAAATAGAAGAATTCTATACTGTTTTTGGAAAATACAAAATTATTCAGCGACTAATTCCTCACACAAAAACTCTGTTCTGTCTGCAAAAGCGGCCACCTATAAGCAAAGATCATATTCAATGGCCATTTTGGGCAAAAGATACTCCGAAATGAAACTAATTTAAGCCGAACAGCAACTAAAAACCACAAAAAATCTCAAAATCAACCGATCCAAAAATGTTAGTACTCAGAAGACAACATAAAAAATTTAAACAAACGCATATCTGTCAAAACTGAATGAAGAACTGACCTTAGTCAGTCGAAAAATATTCGCAATTGAACAGATATACACTAATTAGCTCATTAAATTAAATAGAAACAGAAACAATAGTAATGAACAAACGCAATAAGAATAATGGAAGCAATCTTACAATAGAATATATCGCAAGTGTCCAAACAGAAATAACGAACGAAATCGAAGGAGTAACAATTAGATTGTTCAAGAATGATTGTTTTTGTTCTATGGGTTGAATACACTATATATACGTATGCACAACACATACACAGGCATTGGAATATTGATATTCATAGGATATGTGCGAATGTTTGTTTGTTAATAATCGAATTTTTACTATATAAATGATTGTTGTTGTGGTTTTTGTTAGGTAAAGTTGTAGAATATGTGGAACAATCATGATAGAAACATAGTAAAAGGATTTGTTGGGTTGTTGCAATGAACTGATTTGATGTCTGCTATTTTAAGTCATAAAAAATAGTAAAAGAAAGGCGCAGTTATTGCTGGATAAGTTGGTTTCCCGTGCTTTATATTTCTATAATATTAAATAGAGTGAAAGTTGATGGATCCTTTCGAGTGGTAATAAAAATAAGGAAATACTCCTTTGTGGGTTCATATGATCGGTATGCCTTATTTTTATATTCAGCTGGTTCTCTTGCAGGACTATCCGAACACCTATCGACGTTGCCCCTCGATAATGTTAAGACCCATTGCCAAGCAGGAAGCCGCCTAGAGTTTGGCTAGATTGTACGAAGTATCTATAAATCTGGGGGTTTATCGAGCTTCTACTCAGGCACATCGATTCTAGCAATGGGATGC
Source organism: Brachycentrus maculatus (assembly GCF_059751285.1). NCBI lineage: Eukaryota > Metazoa > Arthropoda > Insecta > Trichoptera > Brachycentridae > Brachycentrus > Brachycentrus maculatus. The sequence goes on along the minus strand of NW_028282893.1, from coordinate 1,348 downwards.
ATACCGGCTCATGCCATCTATTTCTCAATCTACGAACAGGCCCAGAAAAGTCTCAACTGCTAAGGATAGGATAATCACTATAAGTTTGCTCTTGTTGGCATGGCATCCGCGTTATTTCACGATCTGGTCATGACTCCGGCTTAGGTCCTGAAACAAAGAATTCAACTAACTCGATCTAAATAAAGCTGGGCACACACCCGAGATCTAGCAAAAGCCATACTACGAAATGAGGGGCCTATTGCATTTTATAGAAGTTTTGGGATTAATTTCTTGATGAGTGTGCCATTTCACTCCAGCATTGTTTTCATGAATGAAAAACTAAAATACTTAATGAATGTTAAAGGCAACGAGCAACCATTAAAATATTACCTATGTGGGGGGTTAGCAGGTGCAATGGCTTCGATTCCGACAACCCCTTTCGATGTGATAAAAACAAAATTAAATACGCAAGACTGCCTTAATAACGCATGTGAGAAAAAGTACATATGCGAGCAGCTCACAAAAAAGAAATCAGTCGATCCAAAACTAGCAAAGAACAGTCTAAATGTATAGAATGGCTTTTTGAAGATGGGTTACAGTCGAGAAAAGGCTGCAATAGTCAAATATCGGAATCTTCTCGATACAACTTCCACAATCATAAAGTAATAAGGAGTTATTGGCCTTTTTAATGGAGTCAAATATCGAATGATGATCCAGTCTGTATCGTCAGCAATTGCATGGGGTACCTACAATCTCTGCAAGAACATCTTGTACCCTGAAGAGCATAAATAATTCTGATCACCCAGGCATTACTAAAATAATATAGCAATCATTCAAGAAGATTTTTTGTATTTAGTTATTTCGTATGGATTTGTTATTTATTATTTAGATTCTTGAAGAAGAATGTATAAATCATGCTTATTAATCATAATGGCCATATGGGTTTGTATTTAGGGGTTGGGGGAGGGGTTGGGGTTGGGGTTGGGGTTGGGGTTGGGGTTGGGGATGGGGTTGGGGTTGGGGTTGGGGTTGGGGTTTGGGGTTGGGGTTGGGGTTGGGGTTGGGGTTGGGGGGAGCTAATATATACTAAAAGATATTGTTTAGGTTTATGTGCGTTGCAGATGAATTAATTCTCTACCCAAAATGCCATACATAGATCGACACCCCTTAAATAACACACATAAAATTCTCACAATAAGTATCATAAAGCATCTCTACAATTCATATGGCTAATTTATCCCTCTTTGGTTTATTTCTAAATTTCCATGATACTTTGGGGTTGGGGTTGGGGTTGGGGTTGGGGTTGGGGTTGGGGTTGGGGTTGGGGTTGGGGTTGGGGTTGGGGTTGGGGTTGGGGTTGGGGTTGGGA
>NW_028282892.1:0-16793 GCF_059751285.1 Brachycentrus maculatus | reverse complement strand
TAAATTATCTGGTTTAAATATATTATCTGGTTCAACGCAAATTAAATTAAATATTAGACATTATATTAATTACTTATCAATTAACCTTTGATTATATTTATCACCTGCTATTTCGACGGGCGTTAGAGCGTAATACTCATTAATTCGAAAGTTTTCTTAAGTGGATAAAAAGTTTATTGCTCTTGTGTTATGTACGTCAAATTGTAATTTGTTTCGGTATCGTCGGCACCTTGAAGGCGGCGTATCTCAGCTCCTAGTAAAATACTGCCTCATTTGTTCTCCTGTTTCGTGATTAGCTGTAAATTACACCAAAATCTTATGTGTTATTAGAAATGAATGTAGAGGCACTGTCCTGAAGAGGTTCAGATAAAATTCTCATCTACGACTTCGAATGATATCAATCACGATAAACTATTTCGGATTACCGAGTCTCTTCAACTTGATTTATGAGATGTGATTAAAAATAATGATTTTTTGGTATTTGAATGAGATACGATTTCCTTATTGCTGATTGATATCGTTTATTTTTGTATTTCAATTCTTTCTTCAATATTTTTCTTGTCCTTTTTTTTTGTTGCATGTTTTTATGAGGGATTCGTCTGGGATGTGGATTCCCAGCTGTCAATCCAACTCTTTCATGGTCCGCCCGGGAGTCGTCTAGGTCAATGCAATTTAGGGCAATCTGGATGGTTCCATTCTCCTCAAATGCGCATACCATTGTCTTCTTTGTTGCCTTCCCACCTAACGACATATTCGATCTCGCGTATTTCTCTTATCCTGATGGTTAGCCAGATATGCTCCTAAGAGTCTTAATTTTTGAGTTTTAAGGATTAAAAAAAAAATTAATCCAGTAACTTGTTTTATTCGCCTCCATAGTGTAATGGTCAGCACGCTCGGCTACTGTTCTGGAGGTCCCGGGTTCGATTCCCAGGGGGGGGTCAAATAAATGTAAGTGATTTTTTCACTCAAATATTTATTCAATATTATCCTAGACTGGTACCTGAAGCGGATGGCTGATCACCTTTTCTTCATGTGTTAACGATCAAGATAACACTGTGTTTATATAATGCAGTGCCCTATGCACCATTGGGGTGCGGATAAGGGTTTGAATCGAAAACTTGTTTTATGTTGAGAAAGGAAAGATTGCAGAATATTCAAAAAATACCTGTTTCTTACATTTTATTGATATTAACAATATTTAGAGTATTTTTGAAATTATTCATTTTACCAGAAACTGGATTATTTTCCCACGTACGATATATCGATATATACATAATATAGGTGTTTTGACTTTAGACGCAGCATCCATCGTCTTTAAACGAAAGAAGATGGAAGTGTGAGCATCCCAGGGCTAACGATATGGTATTTGGCTGACTCAAATGATACTTTTATACACTTTTATATTCTGTTCACCATTCATTGTTTTTATGTTCACCATTCTGATAATTATTGAAAATCTACATAGTATTATCTTTTCAAAAATATTATGCACATATGAACCATCGTTTGATTCGAATACTTTTTAGATCAAAAAACTATTTATAAATTTATTAGTCCCTATTTCAGAATAGTACTTACTTAAAATCAAAAATCTGTCATTGAATTGTTTTTTAATTCTGCTCTCATGTATAGATTTTTAATTTGTTTTTCGTAAAACATATCGCTCACTCCTTTCAACAACGTCATATATAAAAAACATGATTTTTATGGAAATCGTTTTTAAAGTTTAAAAACATATTAAAAATAAATATCAAGCCACTTATTGAACTTTTTACTATGCAACCGATCTTTTTAGGTAAAACCTGAATGTATTTCTCCATTTAAAAATTTTAAGTATATTTGAAAAATAAATTAAACAATACCTCTTCTTCAAAACGCATAAACTACACTTTCTGCCCTGTAGCGGGTAAATATTAAGTTTAAAATATGCCGGTTTTGCTGTGATATATTACATTTTCTGGTCATTCCGAAACCATGCACAACTGAAAATTGTCGATTTTTGATATAGGACGTGGTTGAAAGGAGTGAGCGATATATGTTAAATATATATTATTTGAACTCAGCGACTTTACCTTATACTTGTATGTATGTACTTTAGGAGAAATACCATTTTACCAACATTATCTGATTTTACCTTTGTTCAAACTATAAATTAAATTTCTATCTCCCGACGGGGTAAAAGTTGAGAGTAATGGGTCTTTCTTTAATTTATCTCGCATTTCTTGTTAAAAATCTTAATAAATAAGTGTTACGAGTCGAGTTGCATATGCTTACTATCCTATTGAAGTAATTTTTCTTATGTTACCCGTTCTGATACGATCTAATGGCATCTTCCAGTTTTGTTTAGAGCATTTCTCCAAAGTCGATGAAATATGGAAGCCTCTAAGCACTTTACCGGGTGGTTAAAAAGCTTTTGAATAAGTAAATGCCTAATTTTTACCTTTAATATATCCGAGTATACTTATAAAATAATAAGGCACTACAAAAATGTACTAGGATGTAAAATTTATCTTTCGAAATAGGAAAAAAGTACGGAATCAGTTTTTCAACGTGTATCCCGTAATTTGATATATTGGAACTTACCAAATCATTTCTTTTAAGACTTTACATACGTTAAACAGCAACTTGACTTTCTATGAACCCGGGTAAAATTTGATATAATTTTTTTAATCTTCTAAAAACATCGTTTTTGTATAGAAAAAAATAGTTTTTCTTCGAAACAAATATATATGGTTTTGAAAATAAAAGAGTTATTGAAAGGTAAGGAGTTAAAAAAATCAATATGTGTTCTAAAAAATATAGAAAACAATCCAGTATACATTCTAAAAAAAATCGGGCTTGATATGACGTACGGCTTATTGCGTTGCCGATCGCTGACTAAACTGTGTGATTGCAAGTATGGCCTTAAGCAATATTTTAATGTATTGAAGGAGTCCCAACTGAGACGAAGTATCTTTTGTTTGCATTGTTATTATTATGAATCCGAAAATGATCAATCGTTTGACTGAATTTATTTGTTTTTGTGATATCTGTCTCGCCTTGCGTGGCATTGTCAAACTAAAAAAAACATCTACACTTGTTTACGCATATTTGTTTATCATGTAATAAATATATTTGAATAATAAAAGTACGGTAGTAAAATATGTATGTGTCTACATACCATATATGTTATGTGTTTTAAAAAAAAATAAAAGGATTGATTTTCAGTATTTTGTTTAAAATATGTAATTAATTTTGACTTTTGGCTCGGGATAAAAGCTTGATTTGGGCATGTTTTTTTTTACATATCTGAGAATAAAGCAAAGATTAACATAGATGAAGAAGAATATAAAAATCAAGGTATTTACATAAATTAATAACACAATTTTTTAAAATAACGAGTTATCTCTCTTAAAGAGCGTATCTACTGCGTGTTTAGGGAGGGAGTTAATTTTATTACCCTTTTTATAACTGAATTTCAAATATTATTTATTAGGTTGAGTAATTAGTAGACTTAAAATTAATCCTATGATATAAAAGAGTGATTCTAAGAAAAAAATCTAAAAAATTAATTCCATATGTATTGTTTCTGATCATCCTATACCTGGGCAAGTTTTATAATTTTTGGTTGACTGATAACAAAAATTTCTCATAATTTATGTGCCCGTCTAGAAAGCTCTCCTCTTATTGGTGTAGGCACAATATGAATTTTTATTACAGTTCTTTATGCTTTTTTTTTTATAAATATTCTTTTTTAATAGTAATACAAAATAATGTAATTTGTTTGAAGATATTTTGTGTTTAGAAATAAACAGAAAATCTCTTTCGTGATTTTTAGTGTGGTAAAAAATTGATTTGCTTTTTTTGCTCCGGTGGTTGTGATTTGGTTTTTGAAATGATTGAAAAAAGTAAACTGAATGTTGGAATAGTATAAAAAGTGTTGCGATTATTTCCGCTGAAAGAAGTCATTATATTGAAGGAATAATATGAAAATAGTGATAGTAGGACAAAAAACGATTTTAACGTCAATAATACTTGATGCTTTTTATAATCTTTTGTGCTTTGCAGAATGTAAACCTTCCTCTATGTTAAGTCAGAAACATGATCTAAAATTTTCTATCGTTATGCAATTTTGGATTAATATATTTTGGTTTTAAGTGTCATTTTTAAACGGTATAATTTTTTCAAATTTTAGGCATCTGATATTATAGGTATCTCAAATTGAGATGGAATATCTATCGTTTGTATGAATAAAGACGGAAGTCTGAGCATCTCACAGCTTACGACCTGGCACTTGGCTGGCTTGCATGACTATTTTATACACTTGTGTAACGTTCACCGTTCTGCCCATTAGTGAATATCCATATTGCATTTTTTGGAACTTGCATCTATGGTATGCAATGGTTTTGATAGTAATTGGTAGAACTTTAATATCTATCCCTTTCACATGTTGGTACCAATTAAATAGATTTAGAAGGATGGCTGATTGTGGCGCCATCAGTTGAAAATTTTGTGGAGTACATAAATATATAAAACTTACTTTATAATATTGATGCCTTTATCATTCAGATGCTGGGAACAGAGTGAATGGTGCACTAAAATCAGTTTTAGCAAATAAAAATCTATCAGCGGAAGCTAAACTGGCAGTACACAATGGAGTTCTGGTTCCAACCCTTATGAATGGAAGCGCAGCATGGAGTTGGCAAAAGAAGGATGAAAGCAGACTGAATGCAGCCGAAATGCGATCCCTCAGACGAATGTGTGGCAAAACGATGTTTGATAGATATTCGAATGATGAAATAAGGAAAGAATGTAAGGCTGAGATAAGCATTATCGATAAAATTAAGAAAGGTGTGTTGAGATGGTTTGGACATGTGGAGCGTATGAGTGAAGAAAGAACGGTTAAACAAATTTATGAGGCGAATGTAGTTGGAAAAAGAAGCAGAGGACGACCGAGGAAAACTTGGCACAATCAGGTATGTCAAATACTTGAAAGCGGCCGGGTCAGGAGTCGTAATAATCGTCGGGTATGTATGAGGAGATGCATGAATGTAGAAGAGGCAAAGAATGTTTGCAAAGACAGAGTGGTGTGGCGTTCGATTCTCTCTGCCTACCCCTGCGGGGAAGCGGCGTGATGGTTAGTTAGTTAATTAGTTATATCATTCATAGCGTGAATAATGCTGTGTCTGAAAGGATAATTAATAATAAATGGTTTAAATTTTAATTGTGTATATTTTTCTCTGATAACTATAGGCTTGGTTCAAGTGTTTACTGCACAAATTACAGCAAGAATGCAGATTAAGTTTAAAGCATAATATTCACATATATTACGAGTGCGTGTGGGGAACACGTGTCAGCGATCGCATCTTACGTCACGATCCAATATTGATATATCGTCAGAGGATCGTAAATATTTCATTACCGTAGAAGCTCGTCCGATCGTAAAGTCCCAGTAAGAATATTAGCTTATTACGAAATCAGGCCGATCTTAATGTATCTCTCAAGTGGGAACTTTAGATCGACGCACAACCCTAATAAGCTCGCCGTTGTAAAATCGCAAATGTAAAATTATTTTTTAAAAATGTTTCTAGCTGTCATTTGAATTTGGAAATATTACATCTAAACGCCGAATATGAAAATTGATACATACTATATCGCTCACTCCTTTCAAGAACGTCATAAATCAAAAAACTTAATTTTTCAGTAGAACGTTTTTAAGTAAAAATAGAACAATTAATTAAAAATGATTACAATTAATGAGTAATAATGAGTAAAAAGTTCAAAAAGTGGCTTGATATTTATTTTTAATACATTTTATTATATTTTTAAACTTTAAAAACCATATCCTGAAAAATCAAGTTTTTTGAAATATGATGTTGTTGAAAGGAGTGAGCGATATGTCATGATGGGTCGCCCACAAGTTTTAGATATTTTAATTTTGCTGCCGATCTTCATTCTAAAACCAGTGTTTTATTATTTTTATTATTTTTTTACTTAGTGTATAGGTTTTTTTTTCATATACTTAGAGTGATTAACATATCATACATACACATTTTGGAGGTGCGCGAACCACACATTGAGAAACATTGATCTAGATATCACTGCGCCAGTGAGATACAGGCTCTATGCCCTATTGTGTGCGGAGAAGGGTTAGAAGAAGAAACTTACACATATTTTTCTAAAACTATACACTAAGTATGTATATATGTAGATTTTTTCACATATAGAGAGTAAATTACGTATTTTACATACATACATACTTTTAAGTTAGATTGTAAATTTGTTGATGCATTGTTTGTACGGCTACAGCATCAGATAAACGTACCGAGTCTCGAACGTAACAATATTCTCGTTGAATGTTTAAAGCATGAATTATTTATGAGGCGGATTTTTATTGCATTGTTTATAACTGATGGGAGTCGAGAATAATGAGAGTGTGCCTTGTGGGTAACTGGACGTTATTTGTTTCTTGTAAATTGAACATGCCACTTAAATTTCGTGGCCTCTCATTGTCCGTGCGATCCGACGTGAGGCTGCCAAGATAACCCGACGTAGCTTTGTGGAGGTATGTCAGAACGATCCCTTTCCATCTAAACTGTTGAGATTATCCTGTTTATATATATGTACTAAGGATTTTTGTCCGCCTCCGTAGTGTAATGGTCAGCACGCTCGGCTACCGTTCTAGAGGTTCCGGGTTCGATTCCCAAGGGGGGTAAAATAAATATAAGTGATTTTTCCACTGTAATATTTATTCAATATTACCATGGACTGGTACCCGAAGCCGAAGGCTGATCACCTTTCCTTCATGTGTAAAAGATAACACTGCGTTAATATGACACAGTGCCCTATGCACCATTGGGGTGCGGATAAGGGTTTTAACTAAAATGAGGGTATTTATCATGCCTTTTGAAACTAGAATGGAAATTTTCAATATTCAGGTATTTATATATTATTTATTGTTTCGGCATTAACTTTGATAAGACTTTGGTAAGACATGTCGCTCACTCCTTTCAAGAACGTCAATCAAAAAACTTGATTTTTCAGGAGAACGTTTTTAAAGTTTAAAAATATAATACAGTGTTTTAAAAATAAATATCAAGCCACTTAATCATCTTTTTACTATGCAGCAGATCTTTTTATGTAAAACCTGAAGGTTTACTCTCCATTTGAAAAAAAAAATTGTATATTTAAAAAAATCATTCAACCTTTTCTTTAAAATTCAAAAATAACACTTTCTTCCCTGTAGCGGGTAAATATCAACTTAAAAAATGTTGTTTTTGCTGGGATATAGTGCATTTTCTGGGCATTCCGAAAACATGCACAACTGAAAATTGACGATTTTTGATTTATGACATTGTTGAAAGGAGTAAGCGATGTTACAATGATTAAAGAAAACACTTGTTTTATACCACTTGAGTTTTATTAAAGACTACATGTTTAGGAAGTTAAGCTTCCATCATTCAGGTCAGATTGTCAGAGATGTCAAAATTGTAAAATAACTCCTAAGTGGATAAAAAGCTATATTTTTGAACAAGACACACATAAAATGTTGTGATTTATTTAAACTTACATAGTTATGATTTGTTTTCTGTTGAATGAATGATGAAGATACGGTTATATCATCACGATGATCTGAATACTCACAATGCGACCATTGTCGGCAGTACATGAGGCGAGAAGGCATATCAGCAGAAGCATGAACTAATAATGTTAGTAAATTACTACATATTATGCAGTGCTGACCGGAAATCGTTATGTTTCTCGGAAAATCGTTAGTCATTAATATAATGTCCATCACATCACTAATAATCGTAAATGAAACTAGTTCGAAGTTCAGCAATGACAAGTTTAAAGGATCAAGAGAAAAACAAGTCAATTAACACATTTTAGGTGTATCACGCAATACCACTATGTATTTGCAAACGATCTTCTCCTCTTCCACATTAACGCGTCTCCTAAACTAATTCATGCCTGTCGATTATTACTACAACATTTTAGGTGTGTCACGCCATGCCACACTGTCTGTGCAAACGATCTTCACCTCTTCCACATTCACTCATCTTCTAATACATAACTGTCAATTATTACGACTCCTGATCTGACCACGCCCAAGTATTTAAAATACTTGATCATGCCAAGTTTTCTTCGGTCTTCCTCTGCTTCTTTTACCACCTTATAAATGTGTTGTGCTGTTCTTTCTTTACTCATTCGATTTAATGCCCAAACCATCTCAACATACCTTTCTTAATTTAATCGATTATCCTTATCTCAGGTTTGCATTCATTCCTTATACCATCATTCGAACATCTAAAATGCATCGTTTTACTGCACATTCCTCTTAGAGATCGCATTTCGACTGAATTCAGTCTGATTTCACCCTTCTTTTGCCAACTCCATACTACATTTCCATGGATTATGGTGAAAAAATGTTTACGAGTGTAAATATAAAATATATCTCTAAACACAACAAGTGGTACATCGCGTCATGGTGGAATGGTGAATGTTACTCTTGTTTAAAGTGATCACTTAACCAGCCTACGACATGTTGTAATCCCTGTAATAACCCAGACTTCCATGTTCTTCTTCATCTTTGTTGAGATGTCGCAGCACGATTGATAAACGGAACAACAAAATTAAAATTAAAAAAAAAAATCTTCTAAATAGCTTTGCATCACAGGATGAGGCATACTAACGAGGTTTTTCAATTAATTTCAATTTTGATGGATTTAGCTTCTAAGCAGTCGGTAACGACGAGTTATCTTTTAATTTAAATCTTAAGTAAAATTAATGGAAAAGTAAAATAATGATTTAACTTAAGTGTATACATTAACTGATTAAATGTTAAGATTAAAATTCACTTAAGTTCACCGATTTAACATATTTAATAGATTTACTTTGTTTATCTTACAGATTGGTTTAAATTATTACTCACCTCCTGTAGTTGAAGCCTTAAAAAGTAGATTTTTATATTTTTCAATGATATAGGGAAAAAATAAGCTTAAAACTTACTAAAGTTATTTGAAATCATATACCCTGTTGGAAAATGATGCGGAATGCATCGAAACACGTGTCACAAGGAAAAATTGGTATTCACTAAGTCACCAAGTAAAATTGAAATTAAAAATTCATAGATATTACAACAAAGTGACTTTTGAATCAATTAATGTAATTCTAAATTTATATTTAGTTTCGAAAGAAGAGACGTTACTGATCTCTGTTTCGTTGCCCAATCGATGAAATCAATCTTAACAAACTTAGAATGTTACACAAACGAAAATAAAAACAGTTTGTGGAAGTTGATACATTGGTATAACTTCTAGATTTTTTTAAACAAAAATCAGGGAACATGAATTATGTAAAAAAAAATCAGAGTAATCTTACCATTTTTAAAACCCTTACCGCACCCCAATGGTGCATAGGGCACTGCTTCATATAAACGCAGTGTTATCTCGATCGATTACACATGAAGAAAAGGCGAGCAGCCCTCCACTTCAGGTACCAGTCCAGTGTAATATTGAATAAATATTAGAGTGAAAAAATCACTTATATTTATTAAACCCCCCTGGGAATCGAACCCGGGACCTCCAGAACGGTAGCCGAGCATACTGACCATTACACTACGGAGGCGGAGGTCTTACCATTTAATAGACAATAATCACGTATAAAACAACAATAACGTAGAAACCCAATAAAAATATAAGAAAAATCATTTACTGCAAAATTTTAAAACAATAGAATTTCATAAAAATATGATTAGTTATAAACCCATAGTAAACAATACGACAATGACTAAAGCCTTCCCTTTATTGTCCATCTTCCCACTGATTACAAAATTAAAAATAAATAAGTAAATAAAAATAAGAAACAGTTCCTACTCCCTTCACTGTCCCAAGGACACAACTATAAAATTTGGACTTAGCTTCACATACGGTGTTTAAAAATGACGCGGAATGTATCTAAACACGTTTCACATAACGCTCACTCCTTTCAAGAACGTCATAAATCAAAAATCGTCAACTTTCAGTTATGCATGTTTTCGGAATGCCCAGAAAATGTACTATATCACAGCAAAAGCGGCATATTTTAACTTCATATTTACCCGCTACAGGGCAGAAAGTGTTGTTTTTTGCATTTTGAAGAAAATGTATTGTTTAATCACTTTTTTAAATAAACTTAAAATTTTTCAAATGGAGAAGAAACCTTCAGGTTTTACCTTAAAAGATCTGTTGCACAGTAAAAAATTCAATCAGTGCCTTGATATTTATTTTTAAAACATTGTGTTATATTTTTAAACTTCAAAAACGTTCTCCAGAAAAATCAATTTTTTTTATTTATGACGTTCTTGAAAGGAGTGAGCGATAAGATTTTAAAGAAAAAGTGGTATTTACCAAGTAAAATTAAAATTAAAAATAAAAACAGGTTATTTATCTTAAATATCACTCTTTAAATTATAACTAGTGTCATTATTTCGTCACATTCATTGATCAAGTATATGAATGATTTTTATCAGTAACGTATGTTTAAAACTTGTTTACTAACTGTCGCCGTTCTTATCTGTCAGTAGTTTGTTTACATAGTTTATTTTGTTTGTAAAATAAATTGTAGAGAAGGTAAAAGTAAATTTGTTTACCCTGATACAGAAAAAAAATTTTGAGATAACGATCGAAAAACTACGACTTTCGTTCAAATTCTCATATTAGATTTAAAATTTGAAATATTTTGGTTTTTCAGGTAGTAACCGCATTTAGCTACAATACCGGAGACCCCAAGTTGGATCCTCAGGGGGGTTAAAATAATGAAAAGTGCTTTTTTCTTCCACTGAAATATTTGTTTTAATATATACCTGGATTGGTACCTGAAACTCAAGATTTGTCACCTTGCCTTCATGTAATTAACGATCAACTTACGATTGCATCAATTTGATGGAGTGCCCTGTGCACCATTGGGTGCGGATGGGGTAAATGGAATATAAAAAATCTTCTCTATTGTGACGGTGAGATTCTATTTTATTTTTGAGATAATACTAATCGACTGATCAAATAAAATAATAAATGATTCACAGTTTACTTTAATGCCAATCTATATGTTTGATGAAATTACACAGCTGAACTTTTGTGAACCTTGCACACTTACGACACATAAAACTTTATTTATCAATTAATTGCTTTTGTATAGCAATTTGCACTACATTGCATTGCATCTATGTTTATGTTTGCTCAAATGTATTGACAGTAATATTGTGTAAACTACGAACGGTAATACGATTGTAATATTTATTTTTCTGTACCATTACTGAGAATACTTCAGCATCGTTTAATTGAATATATCAGTTCACAAATAATGAAATCAAAAGCACATACTGTAGAATTATATGTTGTATAATATTTTGTGTATACGTCTGCTTTATTACAATCCTAGTATCCTACTCGAGCGAATTGATAGCGATTACTTTTTAATATAATTTTGATAACATAAATAAATATAAAAAACATGAGTTTTTAATCGTGTTTTTTAATTGCTTAGACTTAAAAATTAGTTGAATAATGGTATAATTATTTAAATATAAACACAGGAATAAATCGAAAATAAAAAAAATATTATATTAAAAATGACGTCATGAAACCATAGATATACCTGCTTTAAAACCATTAAACATCGTTTTTACAGAAGAAAAACCTCATGTAAAAACGATGTTTAATGGTTTTAAAGCAGGTTTATCGATGGTTTCATGACGTCATTTGTAATATTTTTTACTTTTCCATTAATTCCTGTGTATAAATTATAATAATTATACCATTTATCAACTTATTTTTATAGGAAAAAAGATGGAAATCTGAACATCTCAGGTGTTACAACCTTCTATTTGGCTGGCTTAAGTGATCACTTTATATACTTGTGTAAAGTTCATAACTCTGCCCATCTCACGTTAAGACATCTATTATTTAAATTGGTATATCATCCGCCGTGTGAAAAATTTACTTCCTTAAATTAAAAATATAACCCAAAACATGGTAATAACAAAAAATAATACAAACGTATTAAATTAAAATGCTTTACTAAAATTAAAAATAAATGGTATCAATTATTATTTTTATATATGTAGATAGTTCAACAGACCAATAGATAGTTCTAATTTTACTTCATACATAATCATATTGTGTATTATCATGATTCTGATAACCTTTGATATTATATATTATATATTATATAAATAGTCTGCATAAAGAGCTTTCGATGATATGTATATGTAATGTATTGAGATACTCGTGTGTATGTAAAATATTGATGGTATAAAGAATATTATTTAAACGCTTTAACTAGTTTTTATTTAAATTTTAATTCGTTTCTTTTGGTCTTGAATATAAGACATTCGACTGATGACTTAGCCTTCATGTAAATAACGTTTTAAAGGACAATGTACTTAAATCTTGGAATGCAGTGTGTACCTATACTGTTCCCGATAAGAACAATAGATGAATATTTAAAATAGAGCATTCGCGAATTTTGTCATATTCCTGCGATAAACGCGAATTTCATATATTTTATAAAATTCAAAGTTGTTTATTTATAATAATAATAATAAAACCCTTATCCACACCCCAATGGTGCATAGAGCACTGCGTCATATAAACGCAGTATTATCTTGATCGTTTACGCATGAAGGAAAGGTGATCAGCCCTCCGCTTTAGTACCAGTCCAGGGTAATATTGAATAAATATAACAGTGAAAAAATTACTTTTATTTATTTTACCCCCCTTAAATATTGAACCCGAGACCTACAGAACGATAGCAAAGCGTGCTGTCCATTACACTACGGAGGCGGACAAAATTTTTGTTTATTTATATATTCAATAAATGATAAACATCAATGAACATAATGTTAAATATGTAAATGAACGTTTAGTTCATAATTGTAATTTTAGGAAATTTCATACTCTTTTATTGACGAATTATTTTTAAAGAACATTGTTTAGAAAAACATAAAAAAATAATGCATCTGAAAATTCGAACAATCGTAAGTCTTCAGGTAACATTGATTTCTTAACACAATACTTAAAATTATTTTGGAAAATTGATGTAGCGTCATTTTCGTTAAATACGAGTACCTACCTCAAGATTCCTTTTCTGTGACATAACATGATATTTAAATAAAATGCGCGAATAATAATTATGTGTGAGATTACCTTTCCTTTGGGTATAGCGTCAAATTGTCTAGCTAAATTTGTCGCATCATTTTTCAATAAGTATTTTATTTTTGTTTGCTTTCTTTAAAACTTTTAACATACATATTACAGAAATGTTACGTAATAAAAATGTATTTAATTTAAAAATATAAAATTGGTATATACGCCATATCGCTCACTCCTTTCAAGAACGTCATAAATCAAAAAACCTGATCTGTCAGCAGAACGTTTTTAAAGTTTAAAAATATAATACAATGTATTAAAAATAAATAGTAAGCCACTTATTGAACTTTTTACTGTGTAACAGATCTTTTAAGGTAAAACCTGAAGATTTTTTCTCCATTTGAAAAATGTTTAGTATATTTAAAAAAATAATTGAACAATACCCTTTCTTCAAAATGCAAAAACAACACTTTCTGCCCTGTAGCGGGTAAATATCAAGTTACATATACTTAGTACATTTTTTGGGCATTCCGAAAACATGCACAACTGAAAATTGACGATTTTTGATATATGACGTTCTTGAAAGGAGTGAGCGATATTTACATACTCGTATGTATATTGAATATTATTTTACTCACTTATTTTTTTTTCATTTTCTTATTTTCACAAAAGAAATAAAAGAAACATCTATTTACTGAAAAATAACATGATATTTTTAGTTTTCTACTTAGATTAGTGTTATAGCAGCGGTTCAAAGATGAAAATAATACTTAAAATGTTCTACTTAAAAAATTGGTGTAATCTTTCTCTCCCATATTATAATAATAAATAATATAGTAGTATTATTAGTTTTATTTTTATTGGTATTGTTTATAAGGGTTAATTACATCGTCGGCGTAGTCGTAATTGAATTATGCGGTATCTACGGCTGCGGTTACGGCAATTTGCAGTAATTATTGTGGTTTAGTGGTTCTACACTATAGTATACCATACTAGCACGTGACTGATTGCATCATTTTAAGAGGTGAGCCTTCAACCATGCAATTTTGATCTGAAATTATGTTTTAATCATAAAAAAATAGGTAATTATTATCATTGTAAGAAAAATATTCTTTATAACATCACGATATTTTAAATAGCAGACATTTATGGTCCGTTTTCCACTTATCGACCACCCCTGATATCTCTCTCTGTGACTGCCAAAAAAAATAGCCGTTTGAGATCCTTCCCACAACCTGCTTATCACTTAAATAAGTAGATAGTTATTAGTATCGATTAGTCTGAAGAAGTTGTCAGTTCGAAAACCGGTCAAAATTTTGATTTAGTCGTTAAGCCCTCATCCGCTCCCGATGGTGCATAAATCACTGCATTATATAAACGCAGTGAATCTTGATCGTTAATACATGAAGTAAAGGTGATCAGCCCTCCGCTTCAGGTACCAGTCCAGGGTAGTATTAAATAAATATTATACTGAAAAAATCACACATTAATATAAGTAATTTAGTTATAGTTTTATATATTATGATATTATTTTGAAAAAAAAATTTAAGTAAAAACTGTTATCTTTAAAATTTAATGTGCATTTTATTTTTTCACGTATTAAATTGTGTATTTCTACTTTTATGTATATTAACGTGAATAAAACTACAATAACGTTGGTAATATATATATATATATATATATATATATATATATATATATATATATATATATATATATATATATATATATATATATATATTTATATATATATATATATATATATATATATATATACATATATATATATATATATATATATATATATATATATATATATATATATATATATATATATATATATATATCTATATAAATATATAAATATATATATATATATATATATATATATATATATATATATATATATATATATATATATATATATATATATATATATATATATATATATATAAATATATATATATATATATAAATATATATAAAAATCCTATATTTTTTAACGTTTTTAGGCATAAATAGTATAATTATTATTTTGAAAAATTGAATATTTATGACGTTATTTGCATTTTTTATTGTGGACTTAGAGTTTATTATTTTGTAAAATATAACTAAATCTATGTTTGTTATTTTTTTATTTTGCTTAAAGTCCTCTGCGCGGTTGTGTTTTTAATTGCGATAAATGGACTCACTCAGTATCGTAAATAACTAAAGAGGATTGTTTTGCGATAAAGTAAATAAAAAATAAAGAGAACAACACAAAACATTGTCCATATATATGCTGTCACTGAAATAACAATAATTTTGTGAAGTTATTAGCATAATGGTACGCCGCACTTTGCACCCAGATGCATCCAGAGCTTGTTAAACTTTACAAAGTTTTACATCTTCAAATATTTATTTAGATTTTTCGGGAATATTCGCTAACACATAATTCATTCCACCGGACACCACCGGAGAGGTCACATCGCTTACTCCTTTCAACAACGTCATAAATCAAGGAACTTGATTTTTCAGGAGATCGTTTTTAAAGTTTAAAAATATAATACAATGTATTGAAAATAAATATCAAGCCACTTATTGAACTTTTTACTATGCTACAGATCTGTTTAGGTAAAACCTGAATGTTTTTTGTCCATTTGAAAAATGTTAAGTATATTTAAAAAAATAATTAAACAATACCTTTTCTTCAAAATGCAGAGACAACACTTTCTGCCCTGTAGCAGGTAAATATTAAGTTATAAATATGGCGCTTTTTATGGGATAAAGTTCATTTTCTGGGCATTCCGAAAACACGCACAACGGAAAATTGACGATTTTTGATATATGATGTTCATGAAAGGAGTGAGCGACATGTCTGTTCACTACCGATTTCTTAAAAAAATGTATATCGAATGTATTTTTTGTTTTTTAAATGGATTTTTTTTATATATGTAAACATAAAAAAAATATTTTTAAGTATTTGGATACATTTTACCTTTCAATAACTCTTTTTTTTCAAAAAAATAGAATTATTTCGAAGAAAAACCTATTTTTTTTAATGCCACAACGGCGTTTTAAGAAAAAAATAATTACGTAAAATGTTACCTGAATTTACAGAAAATTAAGTTGCGACTTACGAAAACCGGGCCTTAATCTTGCTTGTCATTTGGATACTTATTTTATTATGATATGATTTATATTTTAAGCACTAACTTTGTGATTTTATATTTTATAATCAAAATGTAACTTTATAGTGATTTTAAAACAAAGTTACATTTTAAATATTATGTTATTTTATTCACTGATTAGTTCATCAATGCTTTGAACACACTCAAATGCTGAGAATTGTTGCAATTATTTCTGAGTTTTTGGTACAATTGTGAAGAATGGTAGTTTTAAGCATTTATCTTTCAAAATAAATGTTTTACAAAATAAAAGTAGTATTGAGTGTGTACAAATACTTGTTCACAGATCTGGAATTTCTCCAATTATAGGAGTATTTTTCATGTTATTTTTTGACATCTCATCAAAGATTTTCTTTTCATCTCACCAATAGATATCTCTAGTGAAGTTCTAGTGATTCAAGAACAATGTTTCAAAATTGGTTCATACATATAGAACTTCCAAAAATAATGGGTAGAATTGGAGAATGTTACACGTGTGTAAAGTGATCACTTAAATTAGCCTATGACGGTCGTCAGCCCC
>NW_028282891.1:0-8421 GCF_059751285.1 Brachycentrus maculatus | reverse complement strand
TAAATATTAATATTACAGGTACATAATATTATAGGTACCGAAGGTAATATGGGCAAAAAATATGCAACATGATAGATGTTCGAATGGTGGTATAAGAAAAAAATGCAAGGCGGAGATAAGCATGATGATGTTTATCTCCGAGACGCAAGAGATGGTTTGGTTTGTAATAAAATCAGATGAAGACCAAAGATAACTTGGCATAATCATGCAATCAGTGTTTCAAATAATTGAAAGTGGTCAGGTCAAGAGTCGGAATAATCGGCGGGTATGTATGAGGAGGTGCAGAAATGCGAAAGGGGCGAATATTGTTTGCAAATACTGATTGGTGTGGCATTCTATTCTGTTTTTCTAAAGATTAGTTAAATATTAACGTTATTATTTATTTGTAAATGTGCGCCAATGCATCTCTTTTCATCATTTATTAATAAATTGGCGAATAATTTATGAAGTGACTGTGCGAATCCATTCATTCGATTTATTGCTTTCAAAGAGTAGTGATTGTATAAGAATTTGACGCTCCTGGTGGTGACTTCATTTGAATAGAGAAATTTCACCGGTAAAATAATGTGTAAAAAGTGAATGGAAAAGTGTAGATTTGCATTATAGTAATGCAGCGAGCACATAAATATTACGTTGTGAGATGCAGACATTGAAAATAATTAATCATGATCAAATTTATCATGTTCTTAGGATGAATCGTGAGAAAAAACTTTACGTCATAGTATTCATAATGAATTGCACAAATATTTTTTTAGTTATCTTTTTCTTCTTGTTATTAACAGGGATTAGCCTCCTGCGATATCGATTCCCAGCTATCCATTCATCTCTTTGGTGGCCCGCCCGGGAGCGATATATTTTGGGGTTGGCCGTGCAGTACAATGTGGGGGAGTCTGGATGGTTCCATTCTCCTCCCATGCGTTTACCATTGTCTTCTTCCTTGCCTTCCCCACTTAACGGGATCTTCGATCTCACATATTTCTCTTATCATGGTGTTCTTTTTTCTATCTCGTAGACTCTTGCCAGATATGATCTTCATTTATGACACTCTTGATATTAATATTTTATTTATTTTTTATGATTATTTTCTCAAACTTGCTAACATACTAAGACATATAATAATCATTATTTAAAGTTGTTGCGCGAACGTTGATAAGAAACGCAGCATACATTGGTGTATTTTATATGGAAATCACATCTTTTCCTACAGTGTTAGGAGCGGAAAATATAAGTTGGATGGATGAAATGTGCTGAAAGAAGTTATGAAAAGTGTAAAGTATTTAAGACTATTTAGGAAAGAAAAGAAATACAGAAACGTTGTGTAAGGAAAGACTGATCTTTGATAAAACAGAATGACTTTATCATTCTTCCATTTTCATTAATATCAGCATCAGGCATACCTACACGGCTGTGTGCTATGCCACTCAGCGTTGAGAAGTGATCAGCTAACTGAGAAATACTGTAGCTAAATGTATACTGTATTACAGTGCAATCTCTACGACAAGTATTTTAATACCTCAACATCAGGCATACCTATACGGCTGTACCATACCACACCGCGTTAAGAGGCGATCAGCTGACGTTGAAATACTGCAAGTAGTATATACTGTATTACAATGCAGTTGCTAGTACAAGTAATAAAACCTCAACATCAGCCATACCTGCACTACCACTATCAGGTGAAATACTGCAGCCAAGTATGTACTGTATTACAATGCAGTCGATGAATCTGAGTATTAATACCTCAACATCAGGCATGCTACCACGTCTGTGCCATACCACAAGAGGTGATCAGCTGACTTGGAAATACTGTAGCCAAGTGTGTACTGTATCACAATGCAGTCAGTACGAGTATTAATACCTCAACATAAGACATATCTACAGTACCACACCGCATTAAGAGGTGACCAGCTGACTTGGAAATACTGTAGCCAAGTGTGTACTGTATCACAATGCAGTCACTAGTACGAGTATTAATAACTCAACATCAGACATACTACAGTACCACACCGCATTAAGAGGTGATCAGCTGACGTAGATATACTGCAGCCAAATTTGTACTGTATTTCAATGCAGTCAATAGTATAATACATATTAACACCTCGGTATCCGGCGTTCTTACCACGGCTATGCCGAGCCCCACCGCGCTGTAAAGTGATCGGCTGACCTAGAAATAATGCAGCCAAGTGTGTACTGAATACTGTGAACATACTTTGGCGTTGGCTTGATTAGAATTATTGTTCGTAAAAAAATGCCACACCGCCACTAAATATTGGAGCGCAAATTATTTTCCCTTCATTCTAAACAAACCCTGAATCTTCTAAACACATTGTTTCACAGATTTACCAAGAGTTTTAACATTTGAAGATGTTCCCATAAAAACTTGATTGAAAAATGATTTACGTTTTGTACTGACATTTCTCGGTGGAACTGCATTTTAAATTATTTAAAAATTTAAAAAAAAAAACTGTTTTCTCAAAATCATATTATTTGACCGGTAGACTGGATTTTATTTGAACTAGTCAAATAAAATATATTTGGAAAAACCCATTAAGTTGTTATTTAAAAAATATAATTTATTTTTATTTGACGTTATCGGTTTCTTAATATACGCCCATCATTTTCAACGATTCCAAAAGTAATATCAGTTTTTCACGAAAAAATAATTGCACTCTTATGTTTCTTAAATATAAAATTATGATCTCTGCTTTTAGGATAAAAATAGCTGATCTACATTACGTATCTAAATAAGTATATTATATTTATTTTGAGATGGTTAGGGCATGTGAATCGAAGAAGCGAAGAAGAAATAGTAAAATAAATTTATGAAGCGAATGTAACTAGAGGTAAGACAATACAAAACTTGGCATGATAAAGTATTTTAAAACTTGAATGTGTCAGGAGTCAAAGACAGATTGGTGTGGAGCTCTATTCTTTCTGCATACCCCTTCGGAAAGGGGCGTGACGTTAGTTAGTTAATTATATATTTATGCTTAAATTTATTTTCAGTATTCAAGATTTTTCACAGCTGGGACGACTCCTTGGGAAAATTCACGTTCTTCTATTTTCAGGTAAAATTCACACATATAAAAGCCACACTCTTTCGATGCAATGCGGCGGTAAAAATTTATATGCTTTAATATATTAACATATTGTTTTACAGTATATTCTTTATCGTCCCAATTCAGACTACTTATCTATTGTACTTACAAATGCATATTATTTATATGGTCAGTGTGAATATTTCCGTATTTTCTTTATAAACCACGAGTATTTCCATACCAACCTTTTGTATGACCAAGCAATTTATTGACGTTAATAAAAATATAATAAAAATGACACTATCGAAAGAGAAACTGCTAAATGTTGATTCCGCTAGTCGTAAAAGCTTTTTTTTTACTTTTAAGAAGTAAAATTTTATGCCTCCATCATGTACGAGTGCACTTATGTGTGTGCATATTGAATAGGTGCATGCAGATTAAAAAATAAATCGTGCAAAGAATATCCGATGCAATACTGCAATCGTTAATAATATTCATTAACAGAACAAATTTAGTATTAAATATGTTCTGTTAATCGATATTAACAAAATATTATTAATCCTTACCTTTGTATTTTAGTAAATTAATTGTTTAAAGTAAAATTAATAAAGATTTATTTTTTTTAACAGTCACCGCGCTTACGCCTGAGATCTTCAATAAATAGTAAACATTTTGTAAAACTAAAAGATGAAATAATAAAACAACTAAATAGTTATAAGTATGCAAAAAAAAAATGATTAGTGACCGGGTTTCGTCATTACCGATATCTTCAGGATAGGTATGATGAAGCCAGCTACCGGCTAAATAAAATTAATGTTAAAAAGTACATATTTGTTATTTTATTATATAAAACACAGTTTTTACCAAGATAAGTCAGTGCCAAAATTAACCCTATTAAAAATTAAAAATAATTTTGCATAAATGTTAACCTTTTTGCATTTATGTTAGGAGCGTAGGTGTCTTACCATGAATTAAATCAGTTTTTAAGGCTGTGGCAATAATAGTGAATTTAAAACCTATATATATATATATATATATATATATATATATATATATATATATATATATATATATATATATATATATATATATATATATATATATATATATATATATATATATATATATATATATATATATATATATATATATATATATATAAATATATATATACAGGGTCCGCCATCTAAAGTTTTTTTTTTCAACTAGTGCTTATTTCGTGAATGGTAACACTTAGCTCATGTCTGATTTGACAGATAATTAGTTTTATCCTTCCGCTAAGCGAATATGGTTGTGTATACGCTTGAACAACGCTGGGAAATATTGCGACATTACTTTGAAAATCATGATAATGTTGCAGAATGTGTGCGAAAATTGCGTACGGTTTTTGGAAGAAGAGAAGCACCGTCAGCTCCGTATGTTCGTTATCTTGTGAAAAAAGTGAAAGAAACTGGCATCCTCATCGATAAACCAAAGCGTGAAAAGCCAAAAACAGTGCGTACACCCGAGAATATCGATGTTGTGGCAGAAAGTGAGCGTGAAGCGCCATCAACATCAATTCACCGTCGTTCTCAACAATTGAACATTTCGGAGACATCATTGAGACGAATTTTGCATAAAGACCTTGGTATGACGCCATACAAAGTCCAATTGGTTCAGGAGTTGAAGCCAACTGACCATCCAATGCGTTTTCGCTTCGCTGAGTGGGCCTGCGATCGACTTACAGAAGATGCCGATTTTGCCAAAAAAATCATCTTTTCGGATGAAGCTCATTTTGATCTTGGCGGGTATGTAAACAAGCAAAATTGTCGTATTTGGGGCACAGAAAACCCGCACGCATACATTGAAAAGCCGGTACACCCAAAACGAGTCACTGTTTGGTGCGGATTTTGGTCCAGAGGCATAATTGGGCCATTTTTCTTTGAAAATGAGCAAGGAGTGGCCGTTACAGTCAATGGCGATCGTTATCGGGCCATGTTGAACGGATTTTTGTTCACAAAAATTGAAGAGGAGGATATTGGCAACATTTGGTTTCAACAGGACGGCGCTACGTGCCACACAGCCGAAGCTACACTCGATGTTTTGCGCCCTTTTTTCAAAAAAAAAAAGTTATTTGGCGGACCCTTTATATATATATATATATGTATATATATAAATATATATATATATATATATATATATATATATATATATATATATATATATATATATATATATATATATATATATATATATATATATATATATATATATATATATATATATATATATATATATATATATATATATATATATATATTTATATATATATATATATATATATATGTATATATATATATATATAAATATATATATATATATATATATATATATATATATATATATATATATATATATATATATATATATATATATATATATATATATATACACATATATAAATATATATCTGAGCGAAAATTTTTCCGGGAAGAAGTATCAATTAATGAGAAACTACTTGTAAAGAGCTTTATCTGGCTATATTAAAAGATAATTTTTCAACGGTGTATTGTCAAATTCGATAACATCGCTTAAACACGCACATCAGTCAACCCGCTTTTTTATCTTTTGTTTTTTACACGGTTATTATTTTACCATATGTATATCGTACCTTCAATACGTATGCCAGTTTCAACACGTCGTCAAAAGAACTATTAAAAGATATTTATTGATATCCATATATAGTGAAATTCTTAAATGCTTGAGTGATAATTTAATTATAATTTAACGAGACACTACCGACTTTAGCATACCTTCCGCCAAATGTCAAATATCGTTGTGTCACTTTCACATTAAAAGTACTCGGTGAAAGTAATTATTTACAGTTAATTGATGACAAAAGAAATAAACTGATATTTTAGTTTAAATAATTATTTCGGTAATTGGCACATTAAATTTAATTGAAATTACTCGAATGCCACTTAAGTGTTGCGCGAATTTAAATACTTTAATGCAAAAATAATTTAATGCAACTCGCAATTAGATTTGTTAGGTCGCAGTAATAACTTAGTACGTTCTACATAGTGCATTTTAAATCTGGTGTTGAATTGAAAGAGTTAATTGAACCGAGCTTGAATCCACAGTTTACCACCGAGAAGGCTTGGAACGGTTTCGCAACACTCCTTATCCCACTTTTACTGATACGTTGTGACATTCCGTGGCATCAATGGCGGCAATCAGACCCGTCCGGTTAAAAGTAGCTTTTTTATACTATTAGGTTCATATCCGTTCTCAAAACGAAGTTGCAAAAGCGTTCATTATTGAACGTGATTTTCTCACAATTTCAAATGTAATTATGTATCTTTTTCATCTTGCAAAAGGTCAGTGCATTAGGAGACTTTTCTCTTCTACTTTTTTTTCTTCTTTTGTTTTTGATACTTATTATCTTAGAAAGGAATGTTATAATTGAAAAGATCAAAAAGAGTTATTTAAGGTGGTATGGAGTGAAAGAATGAGTAAGATAGTATACTTATATGTGGGAATGCAGAGAGGATGGAATGCCACATTCTTCCGTCCTGACATACACTCCTCGCCTCCTTCATATCCATGCATCTAGTCATACATACCCCCCGATTACGCAGACTTTTGACACCACCAGATTTTAGATTCTGATTGATCTGATCGTGCCAAGTCTTTATCGGCCGTCCTCGTTCTGTTTTTCCGTTTTCACATTCGCCACATATATTTCGCATTTACTAAACACCTAATATTGCATATTTCTTACGTTATAAAAGAGATGAATGTTATCTACCGCGGATATAATGCAGGAACTTACACAGATAATGAATGTTGTTTAGTTTAACTAATCCTAAAATACGAAACGAAGTCAGTGCGAGTAATAATTATGACTGACATTAGAAAGTTTCCAATATTTAGACCCATTGAGGACACGTATGTACTAATATCGTACAAAGTAAGTCGACTACCAAAAAAAAATTACCACATAGAACTGCAGATGGCTTGCTTATACGTTACATGATCAAAATACCTTAAATACCGCATATACGTATTACAGCTAGCTAAATTTTAATTTATGAAAATTGTGTGCATAATGGAGTCCTGGTTCGAGCATTCCCGGACCAGGACTACAAAATTCAAAAATTACATTAATTAATTCATTCATTCATTCATTTTGGAAAGGGTGGAGGATTTCGTATAATTGGGAAGCGTATTTTCTGGGGATGTAAAAATTGATAATGATGTAGAAAGGACAGTGAATGGTGCGCTGCAATCAGTTAAGGTAAATAAAAACCTTTCAGCGAAATCTAAATTGGCAGTACATAATGGAAGTGAAATATGGAGTTGGTAAAAGAAGGATGAAAGTAGATCATTTAGAATTTTAGACTTTTTGTACGAATCATTTTATTTTATTTTATTTATTTCAACATCATGTCCAGAAAATAAATAAGTTTATTGGCGGGCTTATTGCTAAAAAGCAATATCTTCCAACTAACCACAAACAGACTAGTGATATTGGTCAAAACGTTTGATACCATATATAGCTGTTTGCAATCAGAGGGTAGATAGTACCTGAACATTATTTTTTTTTAAATACAATTTGTTGATAATAAGGAACGCAAAGGAAAAAGGGAGTTTAGGGAAAGAGGTAGAGGGAAAAGCGAAGGGAGGAGGTTTGATGGACAGTTTGAATTCTAATGATAGATAGTAATATCTCAGACGTTTCTCAAAAGTTGTAAGAGATGGTGCATTTTTCACTAGGAGATTTAATAGTAATAGTAATTCATTCCATAGTCATTCATTCCATAGTCTGACCGCTTGGGCAAAGAAGGAATTACTGAAGAATGATGGGTAAATTGTAATTAATAACATGTTATTGTTAATTATCCATCGATATGCACATTTTTAAACATTTATTTGTTAACTATATATACATAAATATAAAAATACATAAACTGTATATATGCATAAAAAATATAAACATAATAAATATATTTTTATTTGCAGAAACTCACCAAGCCACCTTGTGTGTCTTGTCGGTGGAGTTCTTTTTACGTAGGTCTTTTTTGTTTTTATCTACTTTGACCATAATATACACATAAAAATAGAAAAAAAAAATTAAATGAATTTAACGATTTTCATAGAATTAAATCTTGATCATTTATTCATTCCTTTATTTTGCCTTTGTTTCATATTTCATTTTGACCTTATTCCTCCGTCGGCAACAAATTAAAAATGTTCGGAACGATATATTACAGTTTTCGACTCCCATACTTATTGTTTAATTCTTGGGACTATCAAACCTTCGTTGTGGATAAATCGTGAATCATGAATAAATAAATTAATTTTTGATTATCTGAGCACCATATTTCCTCTAATTGATTTT
>NW_028282890.1:0-34637 GCF_059751285.1 Brachycentrus maculatus | reverse complement strand
TTGACCCAAACAACTTCACACTGTTGTAATCCACCTATGTAATTATCGGGCCAGTTCTTCTGTGCAATAGCTAATACTTGTTCGTATGGTAGCTCAGCTTCAATTGCTTGAACAAGTTCTTGGTCAGATGCACATTCTGGACTATTCCATGTAGACCAACCTGCACCATAACCATAAGATACCAGTATACCAATTTTTTCTGACATAAAACTCCCACTTATTTAATTTGAATAAAGTCAACTGATTCAGAATAGTACCCATTACTTTCCCCTAACCAGCGTAAAACAACATGACCTTTTGTTGTCTGTATTCGATAGAATGTCCAAGTAAAGCTATCTAAAATTCTACCTAGGCTATCATCAGAGTTGGTAGATTCTTCTGCTAAGATTACCATACCTCCAACTAAATCATCCCCATCACCACAAACATCCTCCAAACTTACTGACTCACAACAATCTTGGCTGTGGTATAATTGGTAAGAAGTTCCATCAGTAAAATTAAATATTACAACATCATTACCACTCTCCATCCCCGAGACGGATAAAAAGGTTTTACCTTCTATACATTTAAAATCTTTGTATTCTGCCATACTAAACACTATGCCCTCCTACTCATCAGAAGTACATTGATATACTTCTTTAACTTTTGTTACACTACGTTTGGTTGGGTTAATTGTTGAACCCTGATACCAACGAGAATCTTCCGACAGTACATTTCCAACCACAGCCTCTTCTTTTGGTAATACTACCTCGAAGCAGGTTTCACCAATGGAATCTTTAATATGACTCCAAGGGTCTAATGAGAACCGTTCAATTTTATTACACACCTTAACACGACAAACTGGTTCAGCTTGGACTATTGTGCTGGATAATCCAAGTAGTAAAACTAATAGTAAATATTTCATAATTCCTCCTGTTTAATTTACCTTACCCATCTATTATATACAGTTAAATTGTATGTGTCAATGGGTATTTTAGGTTTATTACTAGTGTACATCATAGTAGTTCTGTCCTGTCTTATACCCACCATTCAAGTCAATTGCAAATGTAGGTGGTGTCGGGTTAGCAAAGTGTTTTGGGTTCTTCATATGGTATTTGAAGATTTGTTCTGCTGCCCAACTGTAACATTCACCTGCTAACTTACCAGCCTGTTCTTCGTAACCTATTGAAATCTCTAGTAAAACCTCGTCGTGTGTGTCCAACACTTTCTTGATATGGTGACGTAAACCCAACCGATCAAGTTCCCTACCTAAGCGAATCACTGCCATCTTCTGAGCTAATGCCTCAAACCCTTGGACGATAGTGTTAACGCTTTTGTGACTACTATTATTCCACAACCAATAGCCAAATGCAAGTGGTAAATAAAACCCACCTTTAAATTGGTAGTTATTTTCATATGCACTTAAAGCTTTGATGGTGTTGTCCAAACCCATCTGCTGTAAGAACTGTTCTTTTCGGCGATTACCTTCCTTCTCAGGAATGCCAATAGTCTTAGCCACTTTCTTGCCAGATGCGCCGAAGATTACAGCAAAGCTACCCCCCTTACTTTTCTTACGTTGCAATGTAATATAATGTATAAGTTCCTTAGCTTGGGTGTTAACAGCTTCAGCCCACTCCTTCTCACTAACCATACCGAACATACGTGCATTAACACAGTGGGCTGTCTTACCTACATACTTACCACCTTCAGAGTATTCCATACCAGTGGCTACGTTGTTATAGTATTCGTAGTTATTAGCATAATAAGCTGCAATAGATAACTGTGCAGACTTCATATCAACACCTACTAACACCTTACCTTCTTCAGCAATAACACACTGGCGAATCTCTTTACCATACAAAGCGCTGTCAGAAGGTGCATTAACCCATATTCGCTGCGCCCCTCGTCCAGACCTAGTGGCAAAGTTATTAACACCCGCAGGGATACGACCATCTTCACGGACATAACTCAGCAGACCTTTGTTCTCAGGGTCTTTAGGATTCTCTAGGAACCTACGTCTATGTTGGTATGTATTATATTCAGCAATCTTCTTACCTAACCCATCCGGTAATTGGTCATAGTCATCATCCGATAGCTTAGGACTGCTAACCAATAAATCACCTTTTTTCAAATGCTTAACCATCTGATGTTCTGGTGCAGCTTTAGCAGGCCATCTAACTTCCATGTCACAATCCACCTTAATCCACTCACCGTAAGCATCTTCTTTGATATTCCAATCCTCTGCATCATTCCAGCCAAGCTTAATCAAGAAAGCTTTAACTACATCAGATTGAGTCATAGTAGATGGTTCAATAAGGATACGAGTAAACGCTCCAGACACAACATCAGTGTCAGTTGGTTCTAAACCAAACCACTCACACGTATGAGTATTCAAGACCTCTGTGACTACCTCCTTCTTTTCAATATCCCAATCCTTTGGTTTGGTGTCAGAGAAGCTAACCTTAATCCAATCCGTCAGGTCTTTCTTCTTATTGAATGTAGGCGTGGCACCATAGCTTAAATTAAAACCATAGTACTGATTTACCTTTTCCTTATTGGTAAATTTGGTAGTTGGTTTGTGGTAGGGTTTATCTACCACAGTGACCACTTCCCCATCTTTCTTACGTTGTGATGTAGTTTCCTTAATCTTACTTGAATCAAATCCAAACAATTCCGCCATTTCCTTACGACCAATCTTAGGACTGGCACCTTTAATTGTCGGTGGTAACTGTGGTTCGATCTCAGCCCGTAAGTTTTCAATCTTAATATCTAAATCATCTAAACAATTACGGATGTGAACTAAGTCCATCTTAACGCCAGTAACTTCTTGCAAAAAACACTCATGAGCATATAATGCCTCAATTTTCAAGGCGTAGGTAAAGTCAATATCATATGTATCTTTTAGGAAGTTACGTTCCTTCTCCAGCATTAGATACGTTTGTGCTTGAATCTTACAATCCTCAATTACCCGATGGAGTTTAAACACATCCATTGTTTCCCATTCAGTAATCTCAGGTTTATTAATACCACACTTAATACCCCAAGCTTTTAAACCATGAGGTGACTTAGCACCTTTAGGGCAAGGACGCTCAAACCACTGTAGCTTACTCTGGATAAAAGTATCATGATAGCTATCAAAAGGTATATTATTCTCAGGCCAAATTTTATCAATCACAGGTCTATCGTATGTGTGACAGTTATGTATGATTAGTAAGCTGCCATTATTAGCCGCATTAGCCCAGAATTTAATACCTTCATCCAACGTCCCAATCCTTACTGGAATTGTATATTCCTTGTTGTCATAAGGGTCTACTACTTTAGCATTATCGAATTTAGGGTTGTCATGAAAGAGCATCACTTTACCAGTATCAACATCTACCGAACATAAGCAGTGAATATCTTCTTTGGTATTTACTCTCTCATAAAAACCTTTAGCTTCGATATCGCTGGCTAATTTTAAATTACGATACTCTAACATAAGTCTCCTTAAAATAAATTACTTACATCTATTTCATCTTCCGTATCTAAATCTGAATATCTTGATTCAAAATCTGGTTCTGGTTGACTAAAAAATGTATTAAAATTGTGCATTGTATGTGTAGTATTATCGTAATACCAATTACCAACTACCCCTGTAACCCCTGTCCAACGACACTTACCTAGTGTAACTTTGGTAGTATTTTGTACAATAGGATCTTCGGCATATTTATTTCTGTTTAAGAAAATATTAGCACCAGCACTCTTTGTTACTAAAGATAAACCACTAACATCATCTTCTGTTAATTCCCGTTCAATACGTTTACCACTTTTATCCGTACTAAAGTTACCTTTTCGCACATGGCATACACAAGAGAAGGTAATCCCCATTTTAAGGGTGTTTTTCATCCACTTGATAAAAGAAGTCTGTTCATCCCAACTAGAAGCATCAAACAAATCATTCAAAGGGTCGATAACAATAAGCTGACAACCATGTTTCTTGATTAGACGTTCTATTTGCTTTTTAACATTTTCTAAACTACCCTCTCGATCATCTAAAAGTGCAAATCGTTCTTCACCAAACTCATTCATTTTAAGGTGATTACGTGCAGCAACTACATGAGGTTGTTTAATAAACTCAACAGCTTTTTCAGGAGTATCAATTAAGTTAATCTTATACCCAACTTCCCGACTAAGCATAGCAATCATATATTGAGCTGCGGTAAGTTCTAAACTAACAATACCTACTTTATAAGGTGAACCGTAAATCCATTCACGTATAGCCTCATTAACTGTAGTGGTTTTACCCGCCCCTGTCCCAGCGATCCAGTTTACCCAATAACCCAGAGGTATACCACCAGAGAATGCTTTTTGTAAGTCACACATAAACTCTGGCAGTTTAATCTTAGGTCTAGATAATTCTTCCTCTAAACCATCATCAGCGTCAATAGATGATATAATTCCATCATCTAAAAATGGCTTAGCACTAAAGAAGTCCCTAACAAACTGCTCTTGTTTACCAGACTCTAACATTTTATTGGGGTCTTTCATAGTCCAAGTGGCAATCTTAACCTTATCTGCTGGTAGAACCTTGGCAATATCGAGCATAGCAGCTTTACCTACGTCATCATTATCCAAGCCTAAGATAATATTGTCGAAGCTGTTACAGAAATCATACTGGGCTGCAACCTGCTTAGCTGCACTACCTTCACCAGTAGTAGGGCTTACTACAGCAATAGGTTCAAATTCCCCTTGCCCCCGTTTAAGCTGGTTATCCCGTAGCATTTGGAATGCTGCTACTTTATCTTCTTCTCCTGCACAAATAAGTAAATACTTACCACCAGATTTGAATTTAATTTGACCAGATAATTCTGATTTAATACCAGTCCTACCTTTATTTAATATACCAAACTTCTTAGGAAATATCCGAGACTTGTAACCAACCACTTTACCCTCAACAGTCTCAGGGTAGAATCTAGCCACAGGATTACCGAAGCTATCCAGTTTAGTTAAGTGTCCGTAGAATTGGTTATATTCGTCTTTCAAGTCCCGCATATTTTTACTAACATAACCTACATCTCGGATGAATTGAATAACTTCTTCTTTAGACATAGGTTCTTTCTTAGGCTTTGCAGATACCTTATCTTTATCAACTACCTTGCCACCTTCAATACCAAGTTCTCCAGCAATAGAAGATTGGTGAACCATTTCGGATGAGAACCATTGACCACAAGACCAGCAGAAGCCGTCATATTGTGTTTCATCATTTTCATCAGTGTGTCGGTAGATAGCTAAGCCATCACTGGAATGGCATTCATGTTTACCTGTGGTCTCTGTGCCAATACATTCAAAGTGACCTACGAAGTCACCACTATCTTTACCACTCATAAACCCCTCCGACGATTAATCTCATCCAATAATACCTCATACCTATCCCTGAGAAACTTCAGTTCAATATTCAAATCAAACACAGCATCCTCTGTCAATGCCAAATAAGCTGATAGTTGTTGATTAGTCATATTCTCAACAGGAATATCAAATAGGCTGTTTGTATTTATATTTGTCATTGTTTATCACCCCCAATAAATCCAGCCATTGAATCAGCTTAGCTTCTAATAAGCTAATATGAAATCGTTCATATGTACCCGCGACAATAGTAAAATAATCTCCATCAACATGGACTGTGAAATGGCAAAAACACCAACCACCTAAATCATCTTGGTCAGAGAACAAGAAGTCATGTGTTGTACCACCTAGCCCTAAGAAATTATCCTTAAATTCCTTGGCAGAATATGACAGGGAATACTGGTATATCAGGGTTTGTATTGTTGGGGTGATGATTGTGTTGTTCATTTATTTTCCTTCCTGCCGCTTGGCTGCTTCTGTAAGATATTGAGCAATTTTATCGCCACTGACAACCTGTAGAGTTTCGCTGCAATAATTACACCCCAAGAAAAACTCTGTGGTTATTTCGTGCATACGCAATAGGCCATCTTGCACACCGCTAGTATTCTTCTGACCACAATGCCACGTTAAGTCAGTGCTATCGCATTCTTTGCACTTAGTTATTAATCTCATTTCTCACCAGCCCTTACGCTCTCGGCGTATTTACCAAGCCATTCAACAGACAAAAAGTAACCTGACGGGATTAATCGAACTGCCGCGCTATCATCGTTTGCAGACAGACAGTTTTCTATTGCTTGCTCAACAGCCTCCGCCCGCACGTCGCGCAGGTGTTTTTGCGGGGTTGCGTTAAAAGCCTCTACCATGTCGTTGTACTGGCTGACTGGGTAATTTAAATGACCATCACAGCCAATCAGGACTTTTAATGGAAATAATTTACGCAAAGCCTCAACAGTAGCGGCCAGCTCGTTGCGCTCTTGTTGCAACTTATGCACATCTTCACGAGTGACAATCTTGCCATCTATCATGATGGCGTCTGCTGTTTGTATCATGCCGAGCTGTTCTGGCGTATCGCCTATGTAAATATCATCTGATTCACACCGACTCATCAGTACATCTGCTATCGTTGGTATTCTGTTCATAATCACTTACCTCCAAATTTATTATCACAAATACTAATATGTACAGCCCAAGGGATCATCAATAATCCAAGTCCAATCCCAGAAAAGAACATCAGATTATCTTGCCAGATTATTCCAAAAATTACAAGGAAATATTCAACAGATAATAATGCCCAGAACTTCCAACCAGCTATCTTGCAGAATGCCATGTTAGATATTCCCCTCAAGCTTAATATCAATAGGTGGTTTTCCAGTCATCACTGGGCGAACATACACCACATTATTTGATTCAGTGTACTGATGGGTGATTGCTTCCAGTTCACCTTCATAGAGTTTCCCGTCACAGGTCAGGAAGAATTTACCCTTAGATAACCCCTTCCCATTCAATGTAAGCACCACTTCTGGATTACCCTTGCAAAAGGATTCCAAGTCAGGGGAATATGTGTAATTGATTGTCCCTGTAATTGTTATACCAAATACAACGAACATACAGATAAACAATTCGAGTTTGTTATACATTAATTTACTCCCTTAGAATTTAACATTTTAGCTTCAGCTTGGGCATCTTCTTTATTCCATTCATACCCAACCAGATGGCGTTGGTGCATATCAATTACAAACCATATCTGATTATCGTCACAAGCAGGACATGCAATATAACGTGGTGTGTTATTAAACGAATTACCCATCTCTATTCTCCTCAGTTGTTTCAGTCCCAACATAATACCTATTCCAATCCCTCATGTCAACAAATTTATCTAATTATTTGATGTGTATTTAAACGAAGCAGGAGAGCTTCTAAGAGGCTGTATTTGTAGGTAATACGTTTGGATACTTATAGACAGAAAAGCCCCTGTACATTGCTGTAAGGGGCTTATAATTGATGTTAGATGTTAGTGTGCATCTGGAACTGTTTCAACAGACACCTCATCCCAGTCTTTGAATACAAAATTAATACCATGTTCCCGAATAGCATCATATCGTTCAGGGGTATGTTCAACATATACAGCATTAAACCCACCAGCTTCTAACCAATCACAGAACTGAACAAATGGAGCAGAGTAATACCAACCCTCTTGGATGTGCTGTGCAGGGATAACACTATCAAATGGGAGCTTGACAAAGTGTAAGTTCAGTCCTGACAGCCTACCTTCCGGATATTCAGCTTTGAACATTTTACTAATAGCGTCAATGTATTGCTCAATACGAGATTGCACAGATTCACCTACCCAATGTTCATGGACATAAATATCAATCTGGTTCCACTCCTCAAAAACAGAGATATGTGGAGCTTCTAGGGCAATACCTTGCTGATAAGTTAATGTCCGTAATGTTGTTCCGTTTAGTTTGATCATGATAACTCCTTAGCTAATTTATTCCATTCATTAATATCTACACCAGCCAAATCGTCCCTACTACCTTCTTCCAGAAACCTACCTCAATACTAAGAAGTTCAATCTCATACCAACCCCAACGATAACCTCTGGTAGTGGTGTGTCGGTTAGTTTTCTTGGTAAGTTCCAGTCGCCATTTACCTGTGTATTCACAAGAACTGCCCCAATAATCTTTATGGCGTTGGATATGACGTCTTAACCTCTCTAGATATTGGTCTGGTGGTAGTAATTCAGAACTCATAACCCCTTCTCCAATTCAGACAACTCAGCCACGAATACAAAATATTGATCAAATTCATAGTCTTTATCCATATAATGAGTATCACCTGTATGGTCTTTGTCTGTGACTAAATGAATAGGCTCCATATCATCGGCAACCTCAAACAGATAAATTTCCCTAGCTTTAAATGCAGGCTTATCCCAATTTTCTGCTGATTCATATTCCATCCAGTAATCTTTAGTGCATAAATATTTGTACATTTGTTTCTCCTGATTAATTAACCATGATCAATTGGTGCAACAGCAATTCTAGCTGCACGTAATACATCATAAGGGTCTGTCTCAAGCAAGTCAATAGGCTTCTTATTTCTGAGCCAACCATTAACACTACATAACCAGATCAAAACATATCGAGTATCTTTCTCATAGAATATATCTAGCAATTGCTCTAAGATATGTAAATTGTTCATAATTGGCTTTAGCCATCCTCCTATCAATTATAAGCCCTCTACACAGCCCTACAAGCCACTCATCCATATCCCAATACATTCGGATGGATTAGCACAGATAATGGCTTGTACATAGGACTGTGTTTGTTTAAATGGTGTTCTTGTTCACTAAGACCCACCACTGTTTCGATACGCCGTCATCTGCACTGATCACCTGAAAGAAAGAGTTCACTATGTCCCCCATGAAGCTATCTTTTGTCTCCGTTAAATTTTTAACGTAAAGGATATCTTCTTCTGTCTCAACATCACCATCCCAATAATATGTTGTTGGGCGATGTAAAACACTAACATCTTGTGGTAGTTTACTGAAGTCTACATCTTTTAGTTTACTTGGTGTAAGATTCATATCAAATCCCCTAATCTAAATACTTGGATAATTTCTGAACGTAGTATACACAAATAGAAAAGCCAGCACAAGGTGCTGGCTTAAATTAATTAGAATTCATTATGAGGTAGACCAACATCAACAGTTGTTAGTCCGAGTTCATATGCCCACATCCTTAACACTTGCTTACGGTCATCAATTACATAATCAACGTTATACTTACCATTGATATAGGTGTTGAAAATCTCTTTCTTGACAATAAAGTCCTTCCGAGAATCACCTTCACTACGCATTAGTAATAGACAACCTTCTGTCCAATCACCAATGTTATCAATTAACAATTGACGAGTTTCAGTTTGACATACAGCATCTCGACCAGATAAGAAGATAACTTCCCTTGGTTGGTCTGTTTCTTCGTAAAAATAATAACTGTCAACCATTGCAGTAACATGCTTCCTTGGTAAATCATTACCAACTTTATCCCATTCAAAAGCTGTACGGTTATTCATCTGGGCTATTGTCCCGTCAATATCTACTAAGATACAATGTCTACGTCCTGAGACATGTTTATGGTATTCATTCCCATGTCGTAACTTCATATAACGAGCATACTGGTCTGTAATTACTTTATAACCTACACCGTTGCAACGCTTAGCATCACGCTCTAAAGCCTCTACCAGTTCAATGTCAAAGTACTGAACCTGCACATTATAACCCAACCCAGTTAACCGATTAATCCAAAAGTTACGAGTCTTGTCGTTGATATTAGTATCAGAGATAATTACATTCTGACCTTGTAATGCAGCAGCGTCTACTAATCGTTCTTGTGCTACAGTAACTTGATTCTCTTTCTCCTTTGAGAATTTGTAAAGTTTCCAATTACGGATACCATTACAGAATGTATCAAATCGGATATCGTCCCGATTAACATCTACCCAACCTTGGGCAACTAGTTCTTTGGCAAAGGTAGACTTACCTGATGCTGAAATTCCTACTGTTAAAATTGCTTGCATTTTATCTCCTTAAAGGAAGCCAGTTAATTTAACTGGCTATATAATATCAACTAGCATCCTCTACGTCAACTTCTTTTTCACTGGCGATACCTTCCATAACTTTGAAATAGAAGTTCTTAGATTTCAAGAACAGTGGTGTGGTAGTCCCTCGATCCACTCGAACAATAACACCCTCTGAAATATGAGATGGGTCAATATAATCTTCTCCTAATACTTCAGGACGTTCTGTCAGCTGCTCTACTTTGTTAGACAGGGCATCATAGTCGCCATCAAACACAAATGGTTCTACAACATCCAGAGCAGGTAAAATTCCACGAGCATTACACCATGCTACTAACTGAGCTTGTGTAAAATCTACATCAGTACCATCATCAGTTGTTAGAGTAATTCGGTAAACATGCACACGAGATTCATGCTCTTTGCAAACATATTTATATGTAACAATATCACCATATTTCCTTTGAATATCTTTGTTCTTAAGGTCTTTAGTACTATGTGTTGACATAATTGGTTTAGTATTAGCATAGCCAGCAACTTCTAAGTACAAAGTCATCCCTTGAGTTAAATAGGGTTTCAGTTGGTCTAGAATATCATAACGAAATTGTTCACTACCATGAAAACCTTCCTTACCTTCTGTCAAGACAACCCTACGAGTACCTACAACATAATCCATACGAGATTCCGTAAACAATGGACTCAGATTAAAACTCTTTACCACTTGATTAATTAGTTCTTTCCATTTAGGCAACGTATTCATTACTTTTGTGTATGCAACACGTTGAGAAGTTCCATGAACTTTTGCTTGGATAGAAATTAAATCCCCTTTCTGGATGGTATGTAAAGCTTGTTTAAATTGACAAGTTTCTACATGTTCCTTGAACAGTGGGGTACTGTCTTTTTTACGTGCTTTTGTATTTGCATTACCGATAGCATTGCGGGTTTTTTCATTTAAATACTTATTGCAAATCTTAACACCATTAAATTCTTCAAAAGAATCTCCAACATTTAAAGTGGAGATATCTCCAGCAAAACTTAAACTAGATAAATCTGCAAAGAATGCTTCAGATCGTACACCTAACATCGGTTGGCAACGTACTCTGCGACTATCTTCAAAGAAACCTTTCTTTTCCTTGTCAACATTCTTTTCTGCATTACGGAACAGATTATTATTTGATGTAAAAACTTCAGATAATTGAGTACCTGCTACAAATAACACACCTACCTTACCTACTTCCCATTCCTTACTAACAATAACAGATTCACCTAACACTGTTGCAAGATGAATACGATCTGCATTTGGGATTGGCACTACACGATCAACTTTTGCAATGATTGCTTTGTAATTTGACATTTATTTTCTCCTAAAGTTAATTCAATAAATACATTCTACCCATAAACGAAAAAGGATGCAACACCTAAATGAAGCATCCTAGTAATTTATTCTGGACTAGATTCCACCACAACAAACTGGTCACTATTTAGTTTATAAGTCTCCAAATAAAGTCTGTCAGTCCAATGTGCCTGATATTCTACAGTAATAGTTTTATCAGTAACTTTAGTCACAACAGCTTCCTGTAATGATCGATAATTCTTAACCATACAGATTACTTTGTCACCTACTTTGACTGGTGATTTGTAGAAATCTTTCATTCAGTGCCCCAGTTAATTTCGGACATCTGATCACAACATTTTCGGCAAACTTTAACCGCTATCTGCGATTTTTGTTTGCCCGAGATCATATTAATTTCCTTAATAAACTCTACGAATTTCATGTTGGACACATCCCCTTCAATTGTCTTATATGTTTCCCTACAGCAATCACAACGAATACTGGTTATTTTAGGAATACATTCCGACTCTATTAAAACTTTTTTCTTGAAGTCCACTTGGTAGACATGTGTGGGCATTGTCGCCTCCTGTTGGTTTAACCTTAATCTAGTATAACTAAATTCTAAATACTTTCAACCGAATATTTAGAATTTACCCTTTAGTCCAATCTTTATCCGAACTATACCTCTCACGCAAAGCATTAGCTAGTCTCTGGTCGTCTTGTAAGTCGGCTAACCTACAGGCATGTTCGTGTTTCTTGGCTTGCCACGCCTTATGTGCCGCAATCTCTGTTGGGAATAGACCTAAATATTCACTTCTACTTTCCCTGATAAAAGGATTTCTACAGTGTGCTACATAGGGATTATACTTACTTGTATCAGGAGAAACACCAATCATCAAGTTGCCCCTAGATTTACCACAAGACGTAGTAAAAAGATTTAACTTCCTAGAGATATATACAATAGCCTCTGGCGAGTAACACTTATTACCCGCTATCAGTAAGTCTTTGTCTGGTTCGCAGTTCATCCAATCTCTATTAGGTTGTTCATCCACCCATTTAATGAAATTACTAAGGTATTTCCATTCTTCACAAACAGTACAACCAATGTATGTTGGGTTTCCCTCCTGAAATTTAGGGTTATAACATCGGCAAATAATATTCTTCCAATCTGCATAGTAAGGGCAAGTCCATAACCTTTTCTGCTTACCGTTAATAGTTTCATATTCATACACTTTATAGTTAACATCATTAATGCCCCAACCATATACTGTAGGTTTCAGAGTTTCCCAATCATCTCGTCTTACATTTTTCATATTATAGATCCTTTAATTATTTACACAAACAACAAAAGAACGCCACTACGTTCCTATCTGCACACAAACAGAAGATCTTAGCTCTTAGAGTAGCCCTGAACAGGGATGCTCTATCTCTTTTAATGTTTGTTAATTGTTAGTCTAACAGACAACAAAGAAGCAAAGTTGATTCTTTTATGTGTAAAGTGAACGTAGTGAACTATCTTTCTTGTTTTCTCTTTTATGTTTAATTCTTTCTCTGTCTATTGCACCACGCACTGTGCATGATACCCTCCATACCTGCACCTCTCATTGTGCAACCACCTGAACCAACCGATGTGCATGTGGGCTGCGATAGATGCACTCCGTATAGTGCAGGTCAAAAAGGGTCATCTTCCGATTCACCATACCAATGGTTATTGAAATTAGGCACAGGCTTTACCTCTGGTTGTTTCTGAGCGACTTTCACAGGTGCTGTGTTAGGTGCTTTCAGCTTATCTTGCCCAGCGGGGACAACACCATTCAACCAAGTGGTTACTTTTGTATATGTATTACTACCGCCTTTCTTTGTGGTAAGTTCTATATAACCTAAACCTTTCAGTGTTTGGATTGCTCTGGAAACTGTATTTCTGTGAACCCCAAATACATCAGCTAATGCCTGTGTACTCTCAAAATAAGGCTTCTTCAACACATCCGTGAAGTAATCAAACCTGAAAACCATGTACATCAATAAACACCTGTCGAAAGGGTCAAGTCGTTTATCTGTGATAGAGTCTATTGATGGCCTGTCAACCCAGTGGTTTGGTTGGTGTTTGAACACCGCCTTTTCTTTCTGTGTCATTTGTAATTCCTCTATTCTGTGTGAAGGACTGTTGTTTTTCTCGTAATACTTTGATGATAAATGTCTGGTAAGCTTCGTTGTTGCAGCTATCCTTAACGAATTCCAGCAAATCTCTTGGTAATTTTAAAACCATATCAGTCTCCTAAGTTGATTAATGATTAGTTGTTGTGCTACTCTACTGGTTGGTTCACCCCCATCAAGTAAGTCTCGATAGCAGTCATATACATGACTACACAATCCAACCGTCTAATCCGGCGGTATCTGCTGACAGAGTTACGGATAGACTTCAGATTAGTCTTACCTGACTTGAGTGCATTGACAATTTCTTCTACTGAACGATACATTTGCATTTCCTTTATGAGTAAAACAGAAATGAGTATATCAGCTATTTTATGATGTGTCAACATTTATTTGTATATATCATAAATAAATTAGATAAGCAACTAATTAACCAAATAAAATAAATCCCAACAAATACATTGACACAGTAATCCAGCTTGGTTAGAATAGCTGCATCAACTAGGCAAAGGAACCAAACAAATGAAACTAATCACATACAAAGGTAAAGTGATCACATTCCCAACAGTAACATCCATCCAATTCAAAGGGAAGCAGAAAGTAGATAGACACGTATTCCTCTGGATATTAGCTGCTTTGTTGTTCCTCCCATTAATCCTTGGGATGTTCTTCTCAGGCACAGAAGTATATGTTGTGGAAGTGAATGGGAAAGAGTATTATGTAGATGAGATGCAGTATAAGATTTTACTTAATCGGATGATGGAGGAATAGGGGATGAACAAACTAACCCGTAAAGAAGCTTCACAAGTGATTGAGGAAGCATATCGCTTGAAGATAAAACATGCTGATATTGGTAGTAGGCTGTCGCAGAGCATCTGGTGGTGTTCTTCTAAACAATCAACATTGCCAGAAGAATTACAGGAAAAGTTATATCAGCTGATTGACCAGCACAGAGGTAGTGAGTTAGACTTCTATCATCGGAAAGATGAGCAGAAGGTTATCGGGAAATTTTATGAATTATATGTTGAGGAGTATTGATTATGGAAGTTAAATTTTCTAGACAAGTAATACTAGAAAGAGAGTACAGAGTACCCTTAAATGATTTTATGAATTATTATTATTCAGAAGCAGAGAGGCATAAAAGTAAATTATATATTTATGTAAAATCTGCTATTCATGATGGATATAAGACACAGGCATTTTGTCTTGAGTTATCTTCGGAGGAAATTAATCTTGACTTTGATGATAAAACTAATGTAGAATTAGTCCTTAAGAGATATCTAGGAGGAGAATAATTATGAAAGATTACAAGATTAATTGTGTTGATATGAGTGATGAGCAGAAACGTCTGGTGCAGGATGCTTTCTTTAAGCTAGGGGCTGGTTGGGCTTTAAATGGTAAAAATTATCAAGGTAAACCTTTCAAGTTCTTATATATACAAAATATGGATATCTCTTATGGTAGTTCACTAGGTTTGTTTAGGTCGGAACCTCATACAGAAATTACACTGAACGAATTACTTAAATTAGCTAATATGGAGGAAAATATGAAAAAATCTATTACAGAATTATTAGGTAATTCACTTGTTCGAGTAAATGTGGCTGATTTAACACATGACCAGAAAACTAAATTGCAGGAGAAACTATTCAGTTTTGGTTGTTATTGGGGCACTAGTAAAAATACTAATGTAGTAAATTTAGATGCTACTTGGTATTATATCGGGACTGACAATAAAGAAGGTAAATTAGGCTGGGATACAATACATTACCCTAGTGCAGGTAACTATTCATATCACTCATCCAAAGAATTAACTTATAATCAATTGATGGAGAAATTAAATATGACATTCA
Source organism: Brachycentrus maculatus (assembly GCF_059751285.1). Lineage (NCBI taxonomy): Eukaryota > Metazoa > Arthropoda > Insecta > Trichoptera > Brachycentridae > Brachycentrus > Brachycentrus maculatus. Next base: position 19,367 of record NW_028282890.1, on the reverse strand, counting down.
CTAAAGCAGATTTGAAAGATGGTATGGTTGTTAAACATCGTGGCGGTTGCCATTACTCTAATAAATATAATGGATTGAATTTAGTAGTAGCAGGCGCGATGATCCAAGCTGATGAATTTGGTTTACTTGAGGGTTATAATGATGATTTGACTCGTGACGATGATTGTTTTTCTATCGTTGAGGTATTTGAAGTGGTATCTGCACATAGACTGGAAGATATTAAACACTGGGAATTAAAATCTATATGGAAACGAACAGAACAAACACCACAGCAGAAAGCATTAGCAGAATTAGAGGCCAAACAACAGGAATTGATTGAAGCTGCTAAGAGTATTGCAGAGGATATTGCTAAGATGAAGGATAATTGATATGAAATACATTACCAACTTTACATGAGGATGCTTCTTTAACTGGACTGCCTCGAAAGCTATTGCAGAGTTTGTTCAGAATTGGCTTGACTCAGATGGAGAACGTGATTGTTATTTTAGTGATGATACTATTGTTCTAACTAATATGAACATTAAGGTCAGTAATAAATTACTACTGATGGGTGCTTCTGATAAACGTGACGATAGTTCTAAACGTGGAATGCATGGAGTTGGTAGTGTTCAGGCAATGGTTGTCCTGACTGACTTGGATTATACTGTGACAATCAAGAACAATGATGTTGTATGGGAATCTTCATGGGAGTACTGTGATAAGTTCAATACTGCTATAATGGTTATTACAGAATCAAAATCATATTCACCAGACAACCATTTCACTGTCACTATTACGGGATTAGATTCTGGAATCATCGAAGAAGTGAAAACTCGTTGTCTAGCATTCCAAGATAGGGGAGTATTACACACTACAAAATATGGTGATGTAATTGAAACTATTGGTAATGAGAATGGTGAAATTTATGTAGGTGACTTATATGTCTGTCAGAACAGATCATTCAGTTATAGTTATAATTTCAAACCAGAATATGCTAAGCTTTGTCAAGATCGAAATCTTATTTCACAATGGGATATCCAAGAGCTAACTAGTAAGTTGATTATTGCTACAAACGATACCAACTTTATTAAGGAAGCTATAACTGCTGGGACTGTTGATACTCGAAATTGTAACGTATACAGTTCTTATGGTGAACAAGCAACAACACCAGAAGTCAATGATACAATTGCCACGGAGTTCTTAGAAGAACATGGTGCTGTGCTGATCACTGACGACTATTGTAAATATGAAGATATGAAAAATCTTGGTAATAAAGTTGTATTGGTTAGTAATAGTACACAGTACAAGGCTATTACTCGTAGTAGTGTATACCAACAAGCTATTGCTGAACTGGAAGAAATTGAGAAGGAAAGATTCTCAGATTTATTTGATAGATTTGTTGACTTATTCGCAGATGAAGTGTATGATAATGCTTCACCCGATATGCAAAAAGTGTATCTTCTGGTGAAAGATAGAGTAGAACGTGGAGATTATTAGAGGAGAATAAATATGGCAGAATTAAGCCAGAGAGTAATGCCAGTACCCCCACCACCAATCCCTATGCCAAAGGATTATAATCGGGGTAAATCGTATACAGTACAATTAGACACAACCAACAAAGGAGATACAAATATGAGCAACTTACGTACATTAAATTTAACATTAGTAGATAACCATCCAGACCTGAAAGCAGCAGAGAAGATTGTGTTCCAGTCTCTCAATTATGTTACTGAGCATACAAATGACCAGACAATCCAGCAAGTGTTGATGACAGGTGATGTTGAGTCAGCATTAGCTAAGCACAATGCAAAACGTGCTAAAGTTGTTGACGATAGTATTCTTCGTAACACTGGTCGGGATGTATTCCTGAAACCTGTCGAAATCTGGGATTTGCAGTGGCAGGTTATCCAAGTAGCATAGTAAATTAAATATTAACCCGAACAATATAGCAAGCTTATTGTGCTGGCTTTTTTAGGAGAAGGATATGGAAAAAATCATAGAAACCCAGTTTATGGAATTAATCCAGACATTTTACCAGAAACTACAAGCTCGTTGGGATTATCCTATTCAACCTAGCAGAGTTAATATTCGTAATGATGTACAACGTCTGGAGTATGTATTTCAATCAATCATGACAAGTCAGGTGGCATTTATTTGGTTGAATAAAGTTACAGGTATAGTGGGTTGGAGTATGAACCAACCGAATGATATTGTTCAGGTATAAATTAGGAGAATACTATGACAGAGTTATATTCATTTGATAATTATAAAGGGTATCATTGTGTTGTGGAAGGTGCAGAGGAATCAGGGAAATATACTGGAATTGCCTATAAACATGCACACCAGAACCCTGTAGTCGAAGTTATAGAAAATGATGGTGAAAATGTTAGAAATCGTCTGTTCGAATATGTAGATGAAATCCTAGAAGAAATACAGTGAAATAATTACAGCGAAAATCATAGTAAAAGTTATAGAAAAATACAGTATAGGTACTCTTTTTATTAGCAGATTGATACCTACACATATCCCTCCAATACACACATCAATTATAAACGCCCTAGTGATCCGTCAGGGCGTTCTTTCCTAGATAGATAGGCGAATGTATTGCTTGAGTGATAAGCCCTGTGTAGGCTCTCCTAGAGCGTTTAAATGGGCTGTATGGATTTACAGGGGCATACTGACGTATATAGATTGAGGCTTTATTTATTAGAATCCTGCAACCTACTATGTACTGGACGTTAATCTGGTTGGAATTCTGGTGGTAGAATTTTGAACTGGACAACGAGACTATTCACAAAGTAAAAACCAAAATGACAATGTTCAAAAGACCATTTTAATTCCCATGTTGACAATAAGCCGATCCTCATTTACAAAGTACTACCTACTATCAGCCCCGCCAGAATCCTGCCGATTACCCTGTCAAATAATTTTACACAATAGTCCAGGCGATTGTAACGTTTCTTGACACTTACTGTAAAGAATCCAGACAGATAAACTAGCGCCAGTCTGTTTAAACTAAAATCCAATAATTTGCGTTTAGTGTATTGACAGGTAGTTGACAAGCAACAATTATTCAGGTATCACGCGCCCGTTCCTTATACAAAGCAGCATAGAAAATAATTTGAATTTATTTGCAAATAATAGTTGCACAATAAAACCAACTGATATAAGATTCTAATCACTGGGACGGCACACAGTCAGCCCGAAGCAACTAGGTGGTGAGTTATGGAATATGCAATTTTAGGTATGATCACAATCTTAGCTTTATCTGTTGTTAATATTAAACGTTCGATTGTTGGTTAACTGGGAAGGGTGCTTAAATGAAACAATTCATTAGATCAATCTGGAATAAGCGTTACATGAATTCAGCAGAGCGTTATACCAGACAAGAAAATTTAACTAAGTTGTATTGCACTATTGCCTTGTTTGGACTTATGCTGGTGTTGTGTTTAATGATGTTATTTAAGGTGTAACAAATGACTACTAACCGTATCGACCTAATCCGCCAAGCTGTAATAAAAGTGCAAGGCTTGCCAATGACAGGCACAAAGCCAGCAACAAAAAAGGCTGATAGAAAATTGATCAAATTAGTTGACAGTGTGATCGCAAGCGAATATTGTAGCAAGGACTCGGCAAAGAGTGATCGGGCTGAATTGTTGGATTTTAATTAAATAGGTGATTTATGATTCCGTCCGGTGCAACACACATAGAACAAGTTTATGGGAATGTTAATTACTGGAAATTTATCCAAACTGGATTAAATACTATAGGGGATGGTAATCCAGAACAAAAAGATTGGGAACGAATCAAACCAGAAATGAGAGATTTATTTGGTAATAAAAGCCCTATTGACCGTATTATCCTAGATGAAGCATACATGAGCTTAGGATATAATATGGACATCATGGATTATAAACTGAAGAAGATCCGTGGGAATAAGAAACCATTCGGAGGTATCCAGATGGGGGCTGTTGGTGATCCACTACAATTAGAACCTATTATACGTACACAAGAGAAATCTATCATTGCTAAAGACTATAGATCACCATTTATCTTTGATAGCCAGAGTTATAATTTTAAACTAATTGAACTCACTGATGTAGTACGCCAGTCAGATGCTACACAGATTAGTTTATTGCAGAATATACGCCGTGGGAAGGACGTACAGGAGACTTTATCAGCAATCAAGGCGATAGCTTCCCCTTATGTTAATAGTGCTTCTACACTTCATCTGTGTGGTTATAATGCAGATGCAGATAGTATCAATAAACATTGGTATTCTAAGGTGAAGGGTGCATCACGTACATATTATGGTCGAGGTAATGAGAAGGTTTACCCTATTGATAAAGTATTATCCTTAAAGGTTGGCACCAAAGTAATTATCTGTGCAAATGATACAGAAGGTTCTTATGTCAATGGCAGTAGGGGTGAGATTGTTGACCTATACCCTTCTGAAGTAGTTGTTCGGCTAGATAATGGCAGTGAAGTGATTGTACATGAAATGACTTGGCAGGAATATGGTTTATCTGCTTCTGGTGGGAAGATCACCAAGACAATTAAAAGTGAATACACACAACTCCCTATTAAATTAGGATGGGCTATTAGTATTCACCGAAGTCAAGGTCAGACACTAGAATCAGCAGCTATCCACACAGGTAGAGGACTATTCAGTGCTGGACAGGCTTATGTTGCTATGTCTAGGATTAAGGACTTGAGGAACTTATCTTTTGTGAATGACATGACACCTAAAGATATTATTGTTAATCAGAGAGTGTTGGAGTGGTTGGATGGAAGATAATATATCAACTAAAGAAAAGCCCTCTAAATGAGGGCTTTTTGCTTACAAAAATAAACACAAGCTGAAGTGAATTCTTCTACAGTAAAGTCTTTTCTAAACCATTCAAGTCGATGATGACTTTCTTTGAATTTACTGTGTAACTTAGACTCCAGATCTTGGTACTGTTTATCAAAAGGTGAATATTTTACGACTAGTTCTACAGGAACTGGATTACTCCCTTGAATACTAGATAGGCGTGTCTTTATATTCTTGCTAAAACCTATTTTAAAATATTCACCACAACTAAGTAGGTATACCCCTCCTACATCCTTATTATTTAAACCATATGTGCCATCCCTAATACTTTGTTGCTCAATATCTTTCTTTTGTTTATATTCTTCATCAAGTTTGTTTCGCCAAGCAATATGTTCAGCTTTAGCTTGTAGCGCCCGTTCGTCTGCGTATCCTTTAAACTCATCTTTGAAGTTAAACCAAACCCAATTGGCATGTAACGAGCAAGTGACTGTGGTATTTTTCATTGCACCTAAATCATCACATAGTTTCTCAAACTCTTTTGAACATTTTAGGAAAGTTTTGGGATTATCTATACCTAATATAATCTTAGCTTCATTGAAAGGTAAACTCATAGTAAGACCTTCATAATTTGCTGTGTATATTTCTGGGATATCACCTAACGAATACATAAATTTATCCAGAAATTCCTGCGAAAAATATCTATACATACTACGCCTCCAACCAATTAACTAACAATCTACGCATACGTTGACTAAGGATCAACACCTTCATAGGTTTACCTTCCCTGATACACCCTCTCCAGATAAACTGAATCATTTCTGACAGAGCATATGTATCCTCGTCCACTTGAATACCATTAAATCTAAGATACCCTACTTCAACAGGATTCTTGAATAGATTGACAGCATACATACACAAAGGGTATTCCTTGTAGTTATTTGTTGCACGAATATTCATAGGAAGGAATGCAGGCATCTCGTCACTAAACCCTTTCGTATATCCAGCACCAGACATAGTTTTCTGATAGTCTTTATACACAGTCCAAAAGACATCACCAGCTTTAGCTTTATTAGTGACAACAAAAGAACGTAACATAGCTTTATACTTCTTAATCTCATCACTCTTAGCATTCATATACCATGACTTACTAAGTGTTGTGTCTCGCTGTCTGAGAGCTTCTAAAGACCTATTAGTGACAATAGATAAGTTAGCACGAATAACATCTTTAATTTCTTTCTCAGATTTTAATCCTAGAGCTTGATTATCCATAATGGTATATGAGATACTATTTAAATCAAGCCAACACCTCATATCACTACCATTGAATAAATAGGTAAGAACCCATACTTCCTTCAGCCCTGTGAGTAACTTAGGCGGATACTCAAACATAAGGAAAGTATCAGCATAACAGTAAAGAGTTCCCATATTGCACATAGCACGAATAGTAGAATACTTACCATCATGGTCTGGATATTGTTCTTCATTCCAGCTAAGTCTACCACGTTCATCTTCGTGTATCTTAACCATACCGGAAGTAAGTAAAGCTTTAGTGTCAGAAGGTTTTAATTCATTATCTAACAACCCTACACAACTAATAGCTTCATCGATTACTAAAGTATATCCCATATGAACAATTAGACTAATCAAAGTAGGAGTAAGCATACTAAACAATACATGAGTAGAGGCAATGTTATCACCTCTCTGTATCAAGTCTTTCAAGTCACCTAATTTACCGTTACCTTTATTCTCTGGTGTCTTAAAGTTTAAGTCAGGAAGTTCTGTAGGAACTCTATCATTAATCTCAGTAAGGAAAGGAGTAATATATAAGAACCTAGTATTAGGATTAGCTTCACTCTTTTGTTTAATCATTTGAAATATCTTTGTACTCTTACCACTACCACACATACTATCAATTACATTTATCAATTTAAACCTCTTTGTTTTAGTTAATACAATACCCTGAGAAATAAATCCCACATAAAGAAGTATACCACAGATTCTGTATATTGCAAGTGAAATCTTCTATATTTGCAATGAATATTACTTTATTGCTTAATCACTTGCAATGGTGTCTTGTAAGTATATGATAAATAAAAGTAAATAAGGTAAAAGCTTAGATAGTAGTAGGGTAGTATTATATTGCTAATTACTGATAATTAATTTTACCAAATATCCTACACAAATATCTGCATAAACACCTACCAAATGAATAACCAAAATATCTTACCAACACCTCTGAAAATATCCTATTACTCCTATTATTTTCTTATTTTTCTCCCTCTATTTTCTATAAATCCTAGCAAGTTACTTTACCAAAATATCTGCACAATTATGGTGCAAAATATCGGTAAATATCTCCTGCTAGAAGGACTAATCTGCCTGTTCCAAACAAATATCTGGTTAATATCCCTAGAATATTGATCTGATTAGTAATTCTGTTACAAATATTATCAAATTTATGGGCTAAATATCCTGTTAATTTTCTTGTTTGGGTATACGGGAAATATTAATTTGGAGGGTAATATTATCTGGAAATTGGATTGGATGTGTATGGCTGTTTAACACCAAATATCCCACCAATCCAGACAACCAAACCATCCCAAAATATCACCGGATCATACTCCAATCTATCTGTCAATCTATATTATCTAGACCAATCAACTAGCCTAGAACCCTTATCAGATATAGCCTATTACATATATTATGGTAAATCATATAACTGATATGTATAGGCATATAACTAGATGATATATGTGACTATATAACCTGATTGGTTATCTTGTTTGTACTGTATAGCAAGGATTATTTGTACAGTTATTGGGATGTACTACTGGCTGGAATGTTGGGTTGGTTTATGTCTGGGTTGTTGTACGGTTATTCTTGCTGGTAATAAACCAATCAAGATAACCAAACAGGATATATAAACAGTCTAACCAACCAATACATATAAGCAGAACACCTAATCAAGTTATGTGTTCCACGTGAAACAATCAAAAATGTATAAGCAATACATGTGCCAATATACTAGTCTATACAATTAATCAAGTATTGTGCCAATACACTAAGCAATTAATAATAAACAATAATACATGTATATCTATCCAGTATATTCATTCTATGAATGGTCTACAAATGCGAGTTATTCTTATTAGTGAGATCTCTTGCAAGATGATGTTAGGTAGTGGGTATTGATTGGATCGCTTAGAATTCGATTTAGGTGGGTTATATTTGATGTTTGAATTAGTCTGATAAGCAAAAAGCCCTGATAAACAGGGCTAATTGTATTTGTTGGATATTTGTTAATAATTGCGAGGCTTGATAAAATTGTTCTGTTCAATATCATCAGGCAAGTTAACTTTTAGACTACCCCTTACAAGTTCACTAATACAAAGAGAATAACCTTTTTCTTTAGTGTAAATCTGTTGCAATTCCCTTGCCACTTGAAAAGCTTTTTCTGTACTGCTAATACTACGATCAGCTGTTGCAAAGTAGTGTGTGCCATTTAAAGCAATATTAATTTCGTACATAATTCAAACCTTCTTATTCAATTGAACAGTTGTTTTACTAAGTAAAACGCCCCAACCCTTTTCAGACTTTACCGATCCAGCTTTGCGGCTAGTTGGGTTAATTCCTTTGGAATTGCCTTGTGCAAATGTACGGGCTTTAGAACGTGTTGAGAAATAAATTTTCATTATTTGTTATCCTTTAATAAACTGATATTTGAATAAATACTATGTTCAATAGCTGATAATACATTCAGTATTGCCAATACCCCAAAAAGTATACTAGCTTTAAAATCTAAATCAGCATATAACATAAAAACCAAAATTGATATAGCAAACCAAAAAGACAGATAATGGTATGATTTTGACATATTATTCTCCAATAGTTCTTAACAGGGCTTTCTCTTTCCTGCCCAGCACTTTAGCAGATTGCTTGGCTTGTTTCTTAGCTGACTGTTCAGCCTTGTTATTGTCTGGTGTATAGCGATATGATTTTGACATTGTTATTATTCCTGATTAAATAACTGTTTTAACAAAGTATGGTTTGCCTGAGTTGTAATAATAACCGTTTGTCACATTACCTTTTGAATATAATACTTTTTCTTCAATTGCTGGGTCACTTTTATAACTTGGCAAAGTTACTACACCACTAAACCAGCTCGCATTTTTCTTGTAAGTTGTATATAAAACCCCATCAACCAAGTAACAGAACAAAGTATTTTCTGCCATTCTTAAATTTAAGAATTCACACCAAAAAGCATTTAATGCGATTCTGTAATAATCAGGATAACGTTTTTTACCAGTATCAGTTAAAAAGTTATAATCGAAAAATTGATTAACAGTTGTATTAATTTCAGCTTGTGTCAATTCAAACCGGAACCCCTGATCAATAATTGCACGTAAATCACTGGTTAGAACTGCTAAAGTTTTTTTGCCATATTTCATTTTATATTCCTACTGCGCCCATTGTGGGTGCATTATGTTGGTTAATTAAACTCTTCAAATAAAAACGATTCGGTCACACAATCAAAGTATACATTAATATTACAGAAAGTATCAACATATTTTGCATACTTTGGTAATTGTGCTGGTGTAGTCTCTAATTCAGACCATACCAGACCGCCACACAATTCGCTGATATATTTAATTGCATCATTCAAGCAATTAGCACTAATTTGATCAAGTGTTACAACGTGATCGTATAAGTCGTGCAATACTATTATTTTTAACATTTTCCTAACCCTTTTCAATTAGCCATTAATAGCTGAACGTTTCAATTTAATTGTATACTTAGCTTTGCCAAAAAACAACCTGCTAATCAAACTATTTTTAGTAATTTCACCAGACCACACTTGCCCATCGGCCATTAAAATGATCTCGGCATAATCATCAATCGGAACATTTAGCACAGCATTCAATTGTGCATGTAACTTATCAACTGTCACTTTAGCACCGCCAAAGCTGGCTAATGTATTGAGCAACAGCACTTTGTCATAACTTGGAATTGTGTTAGTCATCGGCTGCTATTCCTGATCAGCTTGTAATGATTCTTCGTAGTTGTCTAGCTCATCTGATATCCGATCCGAAACATCCGCATACAAAGCCCAGAAAGCTAAAGCAGCATGTAAACCAGACAAGCCATTTTCTTTCAATACTTGACCAGCAGAATCAATGCCCATTTCATCGATCATATACTCTGAATTATCACTGTACTGTAAAATATCCAGATTATAAGCGTAGTAGATAACCCACTGGTGCCCGTCGATTGTTTCATGTAATACAGTGTCGTTGATTAACTCTTGTACAGTATCACGGTCGAAAGTCTCGGCAGTATTGCAACCAGCTTGATCCGCCGCTTCTAAAACAATGCGGGAAGCTAATGAGTTTACTTCTGACCAGTATTGAGCTTGTGTGATATTAGACATTTTATTTACCTTTTCTATTGTGCCACTATTGGCGTTATGTTTTCATTTCTAGCCGCTATCCTATAACAGCTAGTGTCAAAACACAATGGTTAAATTTTAATAAATCTTCTAGAACAAGGATTATCTTTCACCCAAATATTGCTAATTTTATCCCAGTAAAACCAGTTAAATTTTGGTTCTGGATTACCAATAGGGAGGGCAAAAGCAGAATGTGCTGTTACGCCTCCTACAGCTACGGCGGCTATCCCAGTAGGGCAGACAATAACTGTGTTCTCTGTCTTAACTTCATTCACCACCCATGACTTACCACATCCAGCTGCTGAAACCAAAGAGACATTTTCCCCACTCTGGATTCTTTTAATAGCCTCTTGTTGTTTTTGAATAATCAAAACTCCTCCTTAGTATTTCAAACATTTACTTTCGATATCTTGACTAGATTCAAAGAAACCATAAGCCCAATAGTCCTCATGCCCACAAACTTGGCAAGTAGTTCTTGCTTCAGAGATATGACCACTAATCGTATCCACCACTACAACAGAATTACTGTTCAGGTGTCCGCAAGCATTGCAGCTATCCATGTTGTGGTATTTTGGTTCATAGTGTGCCTCTGGGTTGTTTAACAATTCAGAATAATCTATCAAAATAACCTCCTAAAGTAAACTTTTCACCAATTCAACCACCATTCTATCTTGAATCTTCCCACCAGATAATAACCACTCCACATATGGCCTATCCTTCTGGATAACTTCTGTCCAAGGAACACCCGCCCATTTCTTAAATGGACAAATACCAATATCAATATTATTTGGTTCAGATTTATCATCACCAATAGTCAATTGATAAGCCTGTTCAATTGTCAAGTTGAATTGCTTGAGCATTGCATATAGGATATTGGCTGTCATGGCACAATCAGATAAGGCTGTATGTGTCTTACCTAGGTACTGTCCATATATTGGCTGCTTATAACACCCTAGGTAATGATACAATGTAGAGTTTTTATGACCCCCTGAGAGTTTCTTATCGATCAGTTTCCGAGCTAGTTTTAATGTGCATAATACTTTGGTATCTACCAGCTCAGAACTAGACAGAAACTTAGTATCATATGAAGCATTGTGAATAATCAGATATTCTGTATAAGGTAGGAACTCACCAGTCCATAATGGCTTACCTTGCACCATCTCATTAGTGATTCCATGTATCCCTTGAGCATCCCATTCGATTGGTTTGGTGCATCCGAACAGTTCTTCTTTAGCTGCTAATTGATTGTATTCACCTACAGAAATATAAGCTGCTTGTATTACCTCCGGTGCTGTTAGGCCAGTGGTTTCTGTATCAAAGTAGGTTATGGTCATCAATATTTCACTCCAGCTTTATCCAAAGCATCCTCAACTCCCTGAACCTCATAGAAGTCATCTTCATACAAACAGACACTAGGGTCATACGGATTGTCATTACCGTTATATTCTAACTTACGGATCTTAGGGAGCTTCACTTTGATATTTTCTCTAGAAGCCTTCCATCCAAGGAAAGCAGAACACTTAGAATGCTCCCATTTAGTTTCAGGGTCTAGTGCTTCCCAAAATATACTAAACTCCTCATATAATTTACTCATAACTTCCCTCCACAATCAATATTCCCACAGGTTTATAATAGTCTAATATCTCCATAATCCAATCTTTCTGTATTTCACTGCATCCTTCTTCGAAGCTCACAATTAATAGGTGACGTGCTGAATCTTCGTGTAGGTTTTCTACTTTAAATAAATATTCTTCCTTGAGTATAGTTATTAAATTTGACAGACCAATCCTACTGGCTAAATGCAGTCCCCTATTTCTTTTATTTACAAGTAAATGTAGGGTGGTAAGACCATTAACGAAACTATAATCCCTCATACCTTCACTCCCAATTCCAATATCCGCTTATTATAATACCAGTCAGACTCCTTTGCAAATTTATTCCAATTGAAATCTGCATACTCATAGTCCTCATATTCTTCCCCAACAAACTTAACCATCCTTAGCTCACCATAAGGGCAATAGCTAGGAGCTTCTTGCTGTATACCTACACGAATCTCAGTATCTTCTGGGAATTGGTCTAGCCACTCTTGAAATTGTTTTCTGTGCATACTGCCTCCTATGTATAATCAAATTCTTCAGGAATACTGTCCAACCAGGTATATCCAATAGGTTTCCCATTGTCTACATATTTCACCGAACATGTATTATCATCAATAAACTTAATTGGACTATCCCACCCTCCGTGTGAACAGTGAAATTGTTCACTAGTTGGGTAGTAATAGCCATATGTATTTGAGGAAAGTAACATTGGCTTCTTCATAATCCCCCTAAACACCCCATTCATACATAGCATCACTCAACATCTCGACCAGAGTGTATAGGTCAACGGAATTAAGAGGGTAATCTTCACCAAATGATCTAGTATAGCCACTATTAAACATACTCATTACTTCATATACCAAGCTATACTTCTCAATCCGTTCAAACCAGTCCGGATAGTTTGGTAGGAAATCTTTCAGTTGTTGGTATGTTATTTTAAAATCTTCTTCCATTATGACCCTCCATTTTAGCCAGAATCTCCTCTGGGGCATCCATCACAGTAAACCATATATCCTCACCATTGTTAGCTGTCATTTGAATGAACGAACCATCAGCCCCATTAAATCCACAACCTTTGTATCTTTTGAAGTGAACAATATAGTTGGTATTTACGTAACGTGTTTCCGTTGGTGATAACCTTAACTTAATAATCATATTAATATCTCCTAACCCTTACTAACTCTATTAAAATCTGCCTCATCTAACAGAAGTATATCTCCATTGGTCATCTTTACAGTATAAAAACCATTACCTGCGTACCGAGCAACAACCACTTGCACAGGGTTTACACGAACTATATCACTCTTATCTTTTACTCTATTATACACCACAACAAGCATAATATTTCCCCCTAATAAAATCTACACCAATCATACACAAACATAGTATTCATGTCCACTTATTTCTTAACCAGTTCATACCCAAGAGATGTAGCTTCTTGCTTCAATGAATTGACCTTCTTATACAACTGCTCTTCATGTAATTGTCTAGTGAATGTGAGCCAATCTTGTTTAATATCTTCATCCGACATATCCAGATAGTCTGTATAGACCGTCCAGTATTCTGTGTAATCTTCATAGTGATCGTGATAGGATAATATTACTTCATTACCTATCCCCAGTTCTAAACAGTCTATATCATGAAGAATCTTATTCGGCTTATATTCAGATAAACCCTCCTCTGTAGCTAATTCACTTAACATATTGTTAATATGAATAGCTCGTTGTAATACAGTTGAATGTATTAACTTATATTGGTCTATTAATCTCATAATTGGGTGCTAACCCATCCCTCCAATATTAATAGTAACATCGTGTAACAAACCATACCAACTATAACCCAATACTATTAGACCTAGGATAGTTGCAATTGTAGCACCAGTGTCTAATTTACCAGTCAAAGCTACAGTACCTACCACCATAAAACCTAGTGCAAATGTAAAATATAACAACAGTAAGAAACAAAATATAAATCCGATAACAACCACTATTTAATCCTCCAGAAAATCATTAATAACTTCACCAATCACAGCGCCTGTAGCAACACCTAAAGCAATATCCACTACATCTGGACTCTTACGTGTACTAGTTGTTCTACGTGCAGGAACCTTAGATTGATTTCGGTAATAAGCAATCATTGTATCATAATATTCCATTCTTTGTTCTGGTGTGAGGTTTGCTAACAATTTCTCATGTTCAATTTTATCTATTTGGGAGTTTGCCTCTAACCAAGAAAACAGAGCACATAACCCAGTCAGTGCAACACTAGTCCAGAAAATACATTTCCGATCATCAGCACCCCAATCAAATAAGAAATATGGGAAAGATAAGTCAGTCCACCAATTACCTAATAAAACTAAAGTGAATATGGTTAGGACAACAATACTGACCCATTTCATACCTGTACCAAAACATTGCCAAAATAATTTGTTCATTGAGTTTCTCCTTAATTAATTCCAGACCTAATTATCACAAACAAATAAGCCGCTGTCAAGTGTATTACCTGAACAACGGCTAATATTTATTTCCAAATTAAATCCAAATGTTTACTCAGCTCAACACATTGTTTGAGTTTATGCAGTTCATAGCTCTTACTGGATGGGTCTAGCCAAATCTCTTTACCGTTGTGGATGTATTTGATTGCTTTACGGTGCATATTTACTCCTGTTTAGGTGGATTACCTAGTTCATAACCTGACCCAGTTAATGGCTGATAACCACAAGTAGGTTTTAACATTTCAGCATATTTGAACGTATCCCAATTAGGTGGTGCAATAGTAATACTATGCCGTTTCTCTGACTGCTCTAGTAGTTTAGTTAATGTGTTTATAGTTTCTTGTTGAGATACTACTAATTGTTCTAGGTCTTGTTTAGTCATCACTCACCTTACACATTAGTTGGGTTATTTTGACGCTCAACAACTACCTTACGTTTGTAGTCATCACCTAATAATTTAATCGCTTTCCTAAGTTGTTCTGCATATTCATCTGCAACTGGTTTACTAGTAAAAGCTAAATGATTCAAATCTCCTTGATGCCAAGAATTACTAACGTAATGTTTTAATGAGTACCACTTTACAATCCACAACTCGACAACTTCAACTTGCTTAGGTGCTTCTTCTACCCGATGGATTTGGATAGGTTCTACAGACTCTACTGTTGTCGCTTCCTTACTGTATGGTTTAAACATAAAATTTAATATCTTCATGAGTTCTCCTTATATAATTTACCAGCCAATACCAATACAGCCTCAGCTATATTGTCCACTTTAACACCACCAGTTAACTCTGTCAATTCAACTCGGGTAATCTTATGTTTATCCCTGAAATTAACCATATGCTGATGTGCTTTGTCTAGCATTCTCCAAGCTGTATTGAATTCATCTACATCATCTGAATCCTCTACTTGCTCAAAAATGAAGTCAGCTGCACGATATTCAGCCACAAGCTTCTGGTATTGTTGTAGGGTGGATATTCGTTCTGGTGTGATCATTCAAAATCTCCTAAATTGTGCTCGATAATATACAAAAGCTTTCCCTTCGTGTATTTCTAATTGATTACACTCGATGATCTTATAACCAAGTAGCTCGATATGATGGTGCCTCTTGTATCTGTACTTGGCTAATGCTTTACATTTGGTTTGTAATTTGTCAGGGTAGAATTTTCTTAATAGTTGCGTATAATCTACACTCATACCATCTTCTCCAATGTATCTTCCAATCTCTCAGCCAAAGCTACCATTGAATCAATAACCTGCTGAATACCTTCACCATCCAGTCCAAGCCATATGATACGTTCAGCCACTTGTTCGAGGTTACTATAGAATAAACTATGTTGTGTATGAGATTTCTTAGCATCCGGCTTAACAGATTTACGCCATTCTGTTAATGTATAACCGAAGTTTTCTGAACGGGATAATGTATAATAGTTTTCACTATTGTCTATTTGAAATTTAATGTTCAATTTGTTTCTCCTGTTTTTCTTGGTAATTTAACTACCCCGAGGTAAGTCCGTGCCCCGTCCGTACAAAGTACATATTCGTCACCAAATGCAGTTGAGACAGTTTCTTTGATATTCTCTACACCTTCGCAATAATGTAATGCTTTTTTGATATCAGTATTATCCAGTTTTTGATAAAAACATCCAGACAATAATAAGCACATAGCTGGAATTAATAATTTAGTCATTTAACTTCTCCTTTGATAATAGAATACAAGGCATCTTGCAACTCAACAAGTTCTTTCTTCAGCAGACGATGTGTGCCATCACTTTTCTGTTTAACTTCCAGATTAATTACTCTGGCCTGAATACTGGCAATCTTCCCATGAATAACACTAGCACTTGCTGGAGTTACTTTTAAGTTGGTGCCATATTTAAGTGAGAGGTATTTCCAAGTGTCCTGTTCAACTTGATATACCACTTCCTTGGCAGCTTGCAGAGTTGTCACTACACGATATCCGCCACTACTCTTCAGGTCATTGTTATATTTGAAGCTGCCAGTGAACACGTAGCTACCACCCATCTGAACAAACTCGATACCACTGGAACTATGATATGCTGGGAGTTCAAACTCTTTAGAAAACTTAGCAACAGTTGCAGCAACAACACCTTTCAGATTTACCCGATAATAACCTGAATTGTTAAACTTACCCTGACCTAGTGCCAAGGCATTCTCAATATACTGGCAACCTGTATCATCCACTTCACCAACAATTTTAATCTCAATATCTTCATATGTATCCGGTGTTTCTTCATACACCCATTCAGACCCTTGGTAAGTTTGCATCAGTTTCTTGTGTTGATATTCTTCTTCCAGTGTTTGATAGTATGGCTCACCATCTACATCGTATTTGTCAAGTTGTTGACGATAAAAATGATAATCAACATAACTACCATCCACAAGGTTCATACCAACAACCTTACTAGTTCCCTTGGTGATTTTCTTGATGGTGGAATCTCTATTCAGTGTAATTTGTGCTGAATTAATTTTACGGGACTCTCCGTCAATCAAGTAATCATTGCCGGAATGGTAGCTAGTCTCTGCTAATTGTAGGACAATAGACTCACCTACAACAACAGCCTCATATTGTTTTAACCCTTGAATTAATAAACTCATTGTTGCTCTCCTATTTACTTAGACTAATTATATTCTTCACGAAACCATTTAAAGGTCGGGAATCTCGGCACACCATATGATGTCAATTCTTGATATTTAAACGTAACCAATTTACCGAGATACTTCTGACGATTATCCCAAATTTCCTTACGTTGCGCGTCATTGAAGCCGCTACCTATGTTGAATATTACACCGTTCCAGTCCACTTGTAAAGAGCCGAGTGTATTTGCAGGAACTAATCCCTCTTTCTTACTAGACCGTTTAGAATACCCACGTTCATCAGTTTCTTTGGTGTTTGTGTTGGTCATCTTTTCTTCGTAGCCAATCACAACAGCTTCGTCATCTAGGAACCGTTTAAGCTTCAACAGATAACCTTCTTTGAAAGTAGACCGACCTTGTTTATATCGCCCATCCAGCTTACGAAGCATTCCACCTTCAAATCCTTGATCAATAAATCGCTGTAATTCAGTATCAACAGATTCAGGATTACTTACCAAGATCGATTGTGTATTCTTGACACGTTCTGGTTGACGTAGCTCCAGCACCTTACTTACATATAAACTAGCTCGGTCTTTATATGCTAAATCACTATCCCAGTAATCATACACAGCATAGTAGAAGTTTGGTTCACCATCTTCAGACATCACAGCAGACTGAACTTTATTAAAATCTCCGTGAATCATCAACTCACCGTCTAATCCATGCAGGTTGTTATCTGCAAAGAACTTCTGGATGAACTGATTAGGGATAGGTTTCATCTTACGGCTGAACGCTACCCCATTGATTGCTACACAGCGGATACCATCGAATTTTGGTTGGATTAAACATGGGTAGCGTACTTCACTATACAGGTCTGGAATGTCTGCACAAGCTAACATTGGCTGTTTCATATCACACCTCACGAATTCTATACAAATCACCAAACAATTCCTTCACATAAGCTTCAGCAATAACTCTCTTGCTTGTATGTACAAACACATAGTCCCCGTTAAAATTCCTAAATACAAAACGACTAGGATAATTGCCATCTACTCGACTAATAAAATCAGCATAATCAATTGTTGTGGTTTGTATTTCTTTAGGTTTTTTGGTCATATGCTACTCCTGTAGTAAAGCTAATTGCTTGGAATATTTATCAATACGTTTGGTATCGCCGTCTATTTCACTTTGCCCTAAATTACACTGGGTGTCAGCAATTTTAACTATTAATGCTAATGGGTTTCTTTTTACTTTAGCAATATAACTCTTGTAGCTTGGCTTACTGGTTCTATATCCATCGGCGGTAACGTATGTTTTACTAATGGACACAACAGCCGAGGCTATTTCCCTTCCAAATAATTCTGTAATGACAATTACACTGATGTCAGTATCTTCCAGAATGTCGTGTAGGTATGAAATGATCTGTAAATCTTCACCATTCACATGATAATACGAAACCGCACCAGCTACATCATGTAAATGCACCATATAGTCATATTTTCCGTACATCTGACCTTTGTGCATATGTTTTGCTAAACTAATAGCTAATTCTAATCTTTCAGACATCATCTTCCCCCTCATCAGCTTCACTAATCAATCTAGATATTTTACTATTAGCCTGTTCTAATTGCAACCGTAATTCTCTGTTCTCTCTGGACAACCGTTCAATAATATTCTCGAAGAGGGATTTATCAAAGTTTACATCAGTGTGGAATAAACCTCTAGTATTCTGGTCGGAGTAATGTGTCATGGTTTGTCCTGTTTGTTTAGTCTATTAAATAACATCATCCCAGCCACAGCTCCACAGGCAGCGCCGAAGCCCATTGGGATCATTGCCCAGAAGCTTCCAGCAGCTACGGCTAACGTAGCTACTGTGCCGATAATAAATACCTCCATAGCTGACATAACCATGCTAGTTGGGAATATCCACCAGATTTTATCATGCTGGACATTCTTTTGTTGGAATGATTTAGTAAGTATTGCAATAAAGTTTACTGCAAATAATGCAATGAATAATTCTAGTGTCATACCCTTTCCTGTGTTGTTTTAGGATATAGTCCATACGCTCTTTAGCTATTTCCCAATTCTGATAAAACATAGCAAGCAATACTTTACCAATCGATGGGTCATTTGTAAATTCTGCGATTAGGTCTACTGCT
This sequence comes from Brachycentrus maculatus, assembly GCF_059751285.1. Classification (NCBI taxonomy): domain Eukaryota; kingdom Metazoa; phylum Arthropoda; class Insecta; order Trichoptera; family Brachycentridae; genus Brachycentrus; species Brachycentrus maculatus. Next base: position 281 of record NW_028282890.1, on the reverse strand, counting down.
TCAACATACCCTACCCTATCTAAATCGTTGTAGTAAATTTCAGCGTACTTACTTAAATCCTGCTCCAATTCAATGCAATGCTTAGCTTTCTTCAGGTTAGTTAGCTTATCCCCCTTTATCTCGTGTAAGATATTTAGCCAACTTACAAAAGCATGGTGTTGCATATAGTTTGTATGCGAGTTCCACTGGTTGCATTTTCATCGCTGTATAGTGTGTGCCATCAATTTGATTACCTAGTCCACTCATATTTACCCTCCTCTAATATAACTCATCACCAATCA